>NW_015116222.1:6222-17378 GCF_001443285.1 Poecilia latipinna
GTAGTCAGATTTCAGTGTATTTAGGTGAGTTTTGACGCTTTATAGTTTGATATTGTTCACAGAAAAAGTTTGCATAGCTTTCGCACATTTTCACACCAGGGAAAAAGTGTGTGTAGCAAACTTTGATGCAAAATTAATTTATATACATGCCGATTTGTTCGTAAAATATGGCATTGCACAGTTTTTGTGCATATGCACGCTTTATACATGAAGGCCCTGGTGAAGACAAAAATATGTCTAGTCTGTCCACAGACTTTCTTGGAAATTGGTTTGTGTTTGAGATCTACAAATTTCATGTTATTTGGAAGTCATTTAAAAAATATTATTTTAGATGCTTAACTTAGGATGGCTGATTTGTGATTCATTGCCTCATTGCTGATTTAATTTCCCTATTTTTGAGGCGCAGCAAAAAAAGACATCCTAGAAAGACAATGTTTGAATGAACACATTTATTTTTCTGTCATTTTGTAACAGAATCAAAAGTCATTATGAGCAACATTTACTTATTTACATAAACTAACTCACTGGCATCTTGTAGTCATTTTATGAACATAAAAAGCAGATGGAAAAACAGTGGAATGATAAGAGTACAACAACGGAATTCAAGCAGTGAGGATAGTTCAAGGTTTTCAGTGCCTGGTTTTTTATTTGCCCTCTGGTGTGCTACTGTGCGAAGAATAACTCATACTAACACAAACTGTGGAACGGAATTTGTTCCCATGGTGGCTAATGTTCAGGAAAGACAAAAATAAGCTTTCTTCCAGATTCACACACCATCTTATGTGTGCTGAAGCAGAGGATTTTTTTTCCATATGTTTGATTCTCAAGTCAATAGCTTATAGGCCATGTAACCCTGGAGGACAAATCATTTTAGTTTTAGCAACCTAATTTTTACAATCTCTAAAATTAATCTAGGTACATTTTATGAATCTGGAGTTTATCTTTTGTTGGGATTTTGTTTAATCCCAAATTTTTTCCTGCAAAATAAATGCATGCGTTTCAATTCTTGGACCTTCCTAACACATGATATTTATGAAACTTTTTATGTTGGTTATGTTAGTGAAATTTTAGGTTTTATACTCGGCAACAATTGTTGCCGGTGGGAAACAGCATAGTCTGAATTACACAAATATGGCCCATTTATACACATACAAAAATAAGAAAAATCATGACATGCATAACCTATTATAACAAAGAATGGTTACAAGAGTGTTCAGAAATATTTTAGATACATAAAGATTCAATGCCACATCCAGCAGATGTCATTGTCTCAATGTGCCAAGTGACCTTTGACCTCATTTAGTTATTTCTTCAAAGAGGCAAAATCAGGTAAAAATGTTAGTATGAACAAATCTGCATCTGAGAGGACATTCCCCCTGTTCCACCAGACCAAGAACAAGACCTTTGCCTTGTCCTAAGTTAATTTCAGGTGTGGCATCATCTTGTAGTCGTCATTCAGTGCATAGGCCAGACTTTGTGTAAAGGATCGCCTGTTGGGAGGCTGAAAGAGGGGGGGGGTTCAACTGTCGGACGAAGAATACATCATTTTGAGGTTCCTTCAGGTCTAGAAGATCTAAAATATCTGATAGTTTTAAGCTGTATGGTAATAGCAAGGCATATAGAATAAACAGCAAACCATTGACAGACAGCATTGTGCTGTCTATATGTATTATGCTAGCGGCAACAATTGTTGCCACATTTACATTCACTCTTCTTATGATCAAAATATGAATGAAGTGATACAATTTTCTTTACATATCAGTAGAAAACACTTGAAAGAACATATGTTCAAAATATTTTATTCATATTTGTTTATTAAAGTATTTTACAGACTTCCTCTTGGACAGGTTTATGACAGACATTTACCACAGGCAGGAAGTATAGAGGTCTGGTCATGTGACCTTTCACACTATATACATGAAATTGATATAGAGTAGACACACTATTATTTGATTTTAAAACTTCAATTAGCTGCTAAAAACAGTTCTTCTAGAGCTTCCATAAATAAGAAAAAATGTATTGCAACATTTGTTGCCGGTGGGATTAAATGGGTTAATACCATGTTACATTAAATTTTTTATCACTAAGAGACACAAATAAACCAAGCTATGCTTTTTAACAAACAGAGCTCAAGTGTATATGTTCTCTAAAAAAGAGGCAAACTACAAAATGATATTGTGAATGACAGTACTTGGACCTCGGCTATTGTGGGCACTTTTTAGTTTACTGAATTATGTTGGACAACAGAGCAGTAAAAGAATTAACAATGTTATTTGAGAAATTCTGTGAGTACAAGTATGAAGTTAGAATTAATAAAATGCAATCCTAATAAATTCTAAATTATATTTTTCACCTTCTCATAAATTCATTTATGTGAAGGCACCGATGTTCTAAATATACTTCACAGAGTACAATGTTTATTTTATAAAAATTGAACTAATTATTTTGAACAAAAAATGTAACATACATATATGAAGTGAGTTGGAAGTCACTGGACTTTACTAATTTACATTTTACCTTCTGACTAGTCCATTAAATTTAAACTGTATTACTAGAAGTGAAAACCCAGAATTAATTAGAATAATTATTGTTTCTGCTTCTGTGGCTCACACCACTTTGTGTACCGAAGAAAGCCTGTAGAGGGCACTGTTTTAACAAACCTCATAGAAAAGTTTAAGTCGTGTTATTCTTCAAATGATTCAGAATATTTTTCTCAGAATTTTCTCTGAAACTCGTGGTTATTTATTTCTATTTGATCTTCTTTTGAATCCAGGTTTTCTAATAATCATGATCATATGCAACATTTTTGAAGCATAGCGCAGTTGCTATCAGATCCTAAGAGTCAAATAAACCCAATTCCCTGTAAAGGTCACCAGTCTATTACAGAACAAAAAACCAGGCACATACAAACTCACTCATAAAGACAAAAAGAAACAAAAGGCTTTGGACCGTGTGTGAAAGCAGGAGTACCCGAGGGAAACCTGTGCAAGCACAGAAGGAACATGCAGAAAGACGCAGGCTGGGATTTAAAACCACAATCTTCTTGCTGCAAGAAAAAAGTTTCAACAACAGCATCACCATGCAGCCCATTGCAAGGCCAGGAGATTTGAAAACAATTCCATCAAACCACTTTATATTGAAATACCAGGAAACAATTGTTTATTGTACATGACAAGTTTGAGTTTAAAACTGCAGCTAAAACATGCAATAAAGATTCAAAACAATTCCATTTGAAGGTGGGGAGTGAAGCCAGGCTTTGCCTCATCCCAGTTAGGGAGCATGGTAAAAAGGGATTTTCAGTCTCTATGAAATGCTTATAAAAATGGGCATGCTGACATTAGTTTGTGTATGAAAGCATTTGCATGTTTCATTTGCATAAGGTTACTCAGCCCTGTGAAGTATTGCAGCCTCAGAGAGTGAGAGACCATTTCATAATCATTACATGCTTCTGTAAGAGTGAAAATTGGAGTAATGAAAATGTAAAATGTTTTGGAAATGTTTTCTTTTGAAGGGTGATGTTTTACTGTGAAAGGTCCCCCGTGATAATAGTTCATTGCTGTACCATATAATAGTATGATTCTGGTTTATGAAAATGGCTGTTTTCTTGTTGGACTAAATCAGCCCATTTCATTTGCTATGTTTGAAGTGGGGACACTTTTTTTGTTGTAAGGGGGAAGTAGTGTAAGAGTGAAAATTGGAATAATGAAAATGTAAAATGTTTGGGAAATGTTTTATTTTGAAGGGTGATGTTTTACTGTGAAGGGTTCCCCCAGATGGGGAAAAAGGATTGAGAAGAAGTTTTGGGGGGTTCGGTGAAGCATAAAAAAAATGAAATGTTCTACACTGAGAAAGAGCTCAATTGTGTCTGTGGATTATTCTACAAAGGAGAATCACAGTATCTGGGCACCCTCAAGTTTTACACTTCATAAGCTTTAGTTACAGGTGAAAAAGTTCAAAGTAAGAACTGGTTGGGTATGACAGCAACTCAGAGAAAAGTTTTGTCAAACAATAAATCAGATAAGTTGTTTTAAAGGAAGTAGAGGATGTCTGTAATGAAACCACAGATAAGAACAGCAGAAAGTGGAATGCAGTATTCAAAAAGACACACAGAAACCTGTAAGTAAATAGTTAAGCATAACTCCATTTACATATAGGCTTTTATTTCATCCTACCTCCTTGTGTGGCAGCAGTAGGAAAAAAACTGCAACAGTAAAGCTTTAGTTCCACTGGTTGGACTGTTTCTTGAGATGCATGTCCAAATCTGAAGTTGGATGTGCAGTCTGGGATTTTATTACAGACACGAGTGAAATAACTAAAAGACAAGAGCCAAGGTTGATTACACAGTCCGTACAACAATAACAGTATAAATCTTTCTCAATATTGTCATATTCAATAAATAAGAATTGTATTTACTTTAGTAACTCAGTTCACCAAGTGAAACACATTACACACTGTTTTCAAGCCTTTATTTATGTTAATCATGATGATTTTCTGCTTACATGTAAAGAAAACATGACATTTAAAATTAGAAGATAGGATAATAAAAAAAACAATACAGAATTTGGGCTTAATAAAAAGTATGCTTAATATCTGCTTTAAAGTTATTATTTTTGAAAGTTTATTTTAATCTGACAAACAAGCCCCATCGTAACACATATTCTGATTTATTGAAAATGACTGTAGATTTGTTACATTTTTCATTTCCAGGGTTGCTGGAAAGAAATGCTGCCTGTCAGAAATATGATGCTAGATATTCCAATTTGAAAAGTGTGCATACAGTGATGAATACAGGAGTGATTACAGCTCCTTTTACTTATTTTATCATAAAGATTCAGCTCTCTGTCGGTACAGGAATATACAAAACAAGAAAGATAGAAAACGTTACAAAAATTTAAATATTCATAAAACAGAACAAAGGTCATCAACCCCACCCCCATGTACTGTATTGTTCAGATGCTTACGTCTTTAATTCACTCACCAACAGATGGGAAGATCAACCATGGAGTATATTAGGTGATGAATGTTTTTCTGCATTTGTTGAATCTGTGTTAAAGTTGCTTTGACAAATTCAAAAACTAAAATGTCATGCTGCTTTTACTGTTACCTGTTGCCCATTCTAAGCAAAAACTGCAGAGTACAAAACAAGAGGGAAATTACACTCTCTTTTTCCAAACAGACAAAATTGCATTCAAACAAAAAAAATCATGACACTCACAAATATTTTCATTTACTCAAGGCGTTGTTTTGCTTTCTTCTGTATCTTACAAAATTAGCTGTTTGTCATTTTTTGTTCTCAGTCATGTCATTGTACAGGTTTGTGTTCAAACAATTAGAACAAACAAAATTGGTGCTCATTAAAATTGACAGAACAGAAGTTTCTTTTTTCTTTCTTTAAATTAACATCTATTTTTGTGCTTCCACAATTTGTGCGTTCAGTGTCCTTTTGAACATGGAGTAGGTCTCAGTCAGGTAACCATCCATCACTCTTAACAAAGTCATGACCATCCATTCCACAAGCTTTTGTTCTTTTTTTCATTTGTTTTTTCTATCTCTGTTTTCAATCTATCCTTATCCTTGAGCTCACATACTTGTTTCACAGGGTGGTGTCAAACTTCCATCCAAAGCAATGTGATTTTCTTGTTTTTCCCCACCCTGTCCTTTCCCCTCTGTGTCTCCTCCTCCATCTGTCTCTCTCATAGTCACTAGCTCATGTGTGCAGTTGAGAGGGCTTGCTTTAGCTGAGCTAGAGCCACTAGCAGCCCTTTCCATGTGATTCCTCCCCTGTTGGCTTAAGCTTGTGTGCTGCCCTTCACCTTCTAAGCTCCTGATTATGGAACTCTCCCCAACAAGGCGGGCAGACTCCTGTGACAGGGATGGAGACTGTGGTATTGTTAGCACAGATGTTATGTCAGGTGTAGCAGAACTGGGAGAAGTAGAGAACACAGAAAACACATCTTCAGAACGATCAACCTTGGGTGAGCTAGTGGAGTCTTTGGTTGCTAATGGTGTCATAATTGCTGTAAGAACATCACCTTCCGATCCAATGAAGTCCACATTTAGAGTTGTAATTGTTTGAGGACTGCTATAATCTTTCACTCTCTGTGGTACTAATGGTTTTTCTTCAGTTGTTGGTCTTTGGGGAGTGGACACAAATTCATACAAACCCTCTTTGATTATTGTCATTGGTTGGTCACTGTCTAGGCGTTGACATGCTTCCATTGTGCTGATTTGACTTAAATCTAAGGGAGGGGGGATAGAGTGCCTTAGACTACAATGACCTCCCTCTACACTTGGTAACAGAGAACTTTTTTCTTCTTTTTCAGCTGAAGAATCAACCACAGCAACAAGTTTCTCCCTATTGCCGACTTTAGGTGAAGCTGGTTGGGTTTGACTAGAGGTCAAAATATCCATGTTTATCGGCTCCTCTATACGTTTGTCTTGCTGGTCCTGGGTGGTTCCTGTCTTGTTGTAAGGACTGTCAAGTTGCTTTGCAATAAGGTGTCGAGGAGAAGTTTTATTCAACTGTGGTTTTCCTGCTCCAGGGGAAGCCCACTGTGTAACCTCTTGGTACGGCTGGGACTTTGGTGGGCTACTGACATCAGTATTGGAGTAATGTTTGTGGTAGCTCCAACGACTCGGGGACAGGTGGTTGTCTACTGGACATTTGCTTTCCTCTTTTTTTTCTACCAGCACATCTGTGAGTTCCATACTACGGGCAAATGCATCTTTCAAATTAATCGAAACAATGCTTCCACTTCTTTTGGCTCTTTCAAGAGCTTCTCTTCTCTTAATAGCCTTTTCTTGCCTCTTCTGTTCTCGGTAGAACTCGGAGAAGTTGTTGACAATTATGGGGATGGGAAGAGCAATGACTAGCACACCTGCTATACAGCAAAGCCCTCCTACAATTTTGCCAAGCAGGGTTTGTGGATAGATGTCTCCATATCCAACAGTTGTCATTGTAATAGTGGCCCACCAAAAGGAAGCAGGGATGCTTGTGAATTTAGTTGCATCCTCATCCTTCTCAGCAAAGAACACTAAGCTAGAGAAGATCATAATGCCCATAGCCAAGAAAAGAATCAGCAAACCCAGCTCATTATAGCTTCTTCGCAATGTGAAACCCAAGGACTGGAGTCCTGTTGAATGCCTAGCCAGTTTAAGGATCCTTAAGATCCTCATAATACGGAAAATCTGGACAACACGGCGCACATTCTGGAACTGCAACACACTCTTGTTAGATTCAGTTAGGCAGAGGGTCACATAATAAGGCAATATAGCCAGCAAATCTATGATATTCAGTGGTGCTTTGATGAAGTTCCATTTATTAGGTGCTGACAGCAGCCGAAGCAGGTACTCCATAGTGAACCAGGCAATGCACACTGCTTCGACATGGGCTAGATTGGGGTTATCATTGAACTGGCCAAACTCATCAACAACCTGAAGCTCTGGCAGAGTGTTGAGAGATAATGAGATGGTGGAGATGATAATAAACAGGATGGAGACCATGGCCAGGACCTGTAAGAGAAACACAGCAATGAAGAATGTTAGATGGCTTTTTAAGATACATCATTTTATAGTTACATTTAAAACAAGTTGTAGATTTTTTTTCATGTTTGAGCGAACCTGGTATCGTAATAATAGATGTGGCATTCCTTTTCGTGAACTAACAGCGATGGATGTCTATTGTCTTTGTTTCCTTAGTTGAATTCTAATGAAATACTTTTATGTAATAAAACTTTTCAAGTATTTGAGTTCTGTTTTTTAGTGTCAGTTTTCCTAGCATTCCAGTATAAGTATCTTATAAAACATCAAATTAATTTCAAGTAGTATAATGTCAGGGTTTTGGAAATATTTTTGACCCACACCAACAAATCAGTTTTAAAAAGTTTATTACAAAATATAAAATGTATGAAATGTTCAATGATGAAGTTCTTGGGTGGATAAGTAACCAGGGAACCAGGACAGACAGCGCACTGTGAGGGCAGACAGTCAGAGGTAGGTTGGAGAAACGGAGATGAACCAGATATTGCTGATGAGGAGCATAGTATCCGCCAGGAAGAGGTGAGTGGGATTGAGCGTGTGGTTGAAGATTAATCCTAATGTGATCCTTGTATCTCTGAGGGCTGGATGACATCTTGACAGATGATTTGTTTGATTTGATGGTTGGGAGCGCAGAAGAAGACAGAGCAGTTTTGAACTCAGTTCTGCACGAACAAGGTGATTGAAAATTAAAGGCTGCCAGATTGATTAGATTTGTCCAGGGAACTGCTGGAGATCTGTGGGTCTGACTCCGGTAGGGTGAGTGATCTGAGATGGAGTCTGAACGTTCAAACGTGAGAAACCACGATAGTTAACACTCTGGCATTGCAGTGCTGGCAGCTGTCTCCTCTTATGCCATGTAATAAGAGCAATAATGCGGGCACATTCCTGTCCCCCTCTATGGTCTGGATAGTGACAGAACAAAATCACAGATACAAGCAGTCAAAATGAGTTTTCTCCACAGGGTGTCCGGGCTCTCTCTTAGTAATAAGGTGAGAAGCTTGGTCACCCAGGAAGGACTTAGTGTAGAGCCACTGCTGCTCCATGTCAAGAGGAGCCAGTTGAGGAGGCTCAGGCATTTGGTTAGGATGCCTCCTGGACGCCTCCCTCGTGAGGTGATCCAGGCACGTCCCACTGGGAGGAGACTCGGGAGAAGACACAGGACATGTTAGTCTGGCCTTTTCCCTCCTACTCAATTTGTGCAGACTGACATTAAAATATAGCAGACATATGCCAAATGAAATTATAAGCTGTATTTCAGACACAGAGTAATTCAAATTCAGATATCCTCCCAACAGAATTAATATTGGTGGGATGCATAAGTTTGACTGATTGTGATCCAAATTGTACCCAACGCATTGTACCGAAATAATAGGTACTAATTGGTGATGATCACTCTTTAAAATTAAAGTCAAGAATGATCATTTCTCACCAGAATATTAATTTGTGTCTGCATTCATGGTGTCACTAAGAGATGTGACACCATGTCACATACCTGTCAGGTATGAATTAGATCTCAAAGGTAGTTGAATTAACACACAAATAATGATCATAAATCAGATACTATGAATAATGTCAAACAGATTTAGTGTTTTGCTCTTATTATAAAGTAACTACAATTATTTTGATGACATTTCCATGGTTTATTGCAGTCAAGATTCTATTTATTCAGAAATATTTGAGCCAAGACAAGCAGATTCAGACTCATTGTCATGATCAGTCGTGTTTTATGAGACTCAGCTGTTCCAAACGAGAAGCTCGGGCATTTGTTCAACTAAGTATTTCCGTAATAACATGAACATACTTAAAATGAAAATGTATTGGATACACATCAATTGAAGCACAAGAGTATAGAATGTTTTGCTTACAGGATAAAAATAGCAAGGTGCAGATATTAAACTCAGGTTTCATTAAAGAACTGGTTCATGCATTAAACATTTACGGCAGGGCTGTCTAAATGTTTTGTCACATGGGCCAAAATTGTCAAAAAGACTTGAGGGCCAAAAAAATTTTGTTTTGCCTACTCAACAATAAACTCAACAAAAAGTGTGGTTATTTAAAGACAAATAACTGGGGTAGTTGCCAATATTTCCTATTGTAAAAATACTTTTTTTTCAGTGATAATTTTATCCAAATAAAATTTGAACATCTTCATCGACATCATCTACATCAATACAGGGAAGGGAGAGGGGTTCTTGCTAAAATGGTCCAACAAAATGTAGTAATAAAATAAGATTATTTATCAATGCACATTACATTTAACATGTGCACACTGTACTCTACACACCGTACTGTAATGTGTCCTGTCTCTGCTCTCAAAATAGAAGTCTTTAATGATGTAACAGTGATTTGACTGTGATTTTTAAATTAAACAAACTGCTTTAAACTGAGAGTTTTCCTAGGAAAGTAAATTACATTTTGTCGCTGGATGTATTGCAGAAAGCACAAACTGATGAGAGACTGGCTGAATGAAATGACAGATGGTATTTAATTGTTTTCCCTCTTCCTAGTTGTTTCCACAGTTAATGTTTCTTAAAACGTAGCTCAACATAAAATTACTTTTTTATGGTTCAACTATTATAATAGTGTTCAAAGACAATCTACAATTATTTTATATACAACCTTTGTCATGCGTTAGTCAAGTGAGCTCCAAGTCCAACCCCTACAGCCTTTGAGAGGACACTTCAAGATAATTGTAATAGGATTCAGCTGCTAACTATAGAAAGGATAAAGAGAGGTCAGAAGTGGTTTTCACCCAGGACAGAAAGAATCAAGCTGTAAATGACCACACTAAGAAAAGGTAGGTATCAAATGAAGCTGCATGTCTATTCCTGTTTAGAGTAATGGACACTGCTACCTTATAATACAATGAAAAGGCAAAAATGACTTCTAAATGAAACTACATACATATGTAATATAAATAATATCTGATTTGTGGATTAGTGTGTTTTAAAGTGTTTGACATATCAGATTTCATAGAGGCCAGATTATCGGATAATTATTGGAAGACTAAGAAGAAAACATTTTGAGTTGTTACACATTTGAACATAATCCATGTGTGATATCATGCTGGGAAAACAAATGTAGGGAAATATAGCTCTCTACAGGATGCCAGGCTGTGTGACAGAGAGACAGCTGAACATCACCAGAAATCACAGGCCTTCAGGTGCCTGTGGAGCTGAATCAACATCTGGCCCGCTCAGTATCCTGCACAACCCACTCCAGCAGGATACCATTCATTGTAATTTCCAGATATTTTCTTTCCACATTAATTTTGCACAGCTAATAACAAACAGAGAAAGGATTCAGTAGGGAAAGGATTCATGTTTTATGACAAACATCTTCACATAGTAAATGCTGGCTCAGGACTCGTGTGAGCCATGTTTGATACTAACTGGGATGCACTAAGATATATGAGTGGTGGCTCCAGGTGCTAAGGGAAGACTAGGCGTTTTATTGAGAGTGTTACAATGGATCATTTGTTCTTACTGTTCTCAACACAAACAGAGGTGCACTGAGAACCCAGACAGCTGCAACAGTCACCATTAAAGTGGCTAGAGAATATTTAGAGACATTTTGCTATTAAATTAAAGCATATATATATATATATATATATATAT
>NW_015116222.1:23495-37847 GCF_001443285.1 Poecilia latipinna
TTTTTTTATATAGGGTTGACAATAAGACTGAAATCAGGATATATGCATTTCATATCAGTCGATATTGATAATAATTAGATGGGTTTTTTTAATTAGTTGTGTTTTGCGAGGAAAATATGACAACCACATATTAAAAAATATTAAATTAGATGGATAAGAAAATAATAATCTGATATTTTATTGGGGAGCTATGACTCCTTCAGGGGGAGCTAAACCACCCTCCACTGAGATTCACACATTGAGCACAGCAATAATGACCAAATGTCTGTAATTTTTGAGTATGAAGCCAATGAGGAAATATTTAGTTGAAGTGCATTTATTCAGCATTTACGTTACTTAGAGTCATGAAGTCATGTGGCTGATTGTATCAGCCAAACCTGTTCAAAGATTGCCTAGGCTTACAGGGTCATTCCAGGAAACGCTTTGCTTTACAGTTCATACAGCAGAATGGACCACACTTAGTGGATTTTCAATAACTGTATCAAAGGCAACAGATAGTCAAAAACAACTGTTGAAAAAAGGAGAGAAGAAAGATGCAGAAAAAAGATATAAAGAAAAAACAAGTGAAGAGCAGGCGTAACCAAGCTTGGCCACCTTGCAGAATCTTAATGGCTTAATGGCTGCCAAATGCTGTGACCTTGGCACCCAGGGCAGATTCTAAGAATTACTTGGAACATACAAGCTGCTTTAGAAGCTAGTCGGTAGAGGAAGAATTAAGGCGAAAGAACTCAAGCCTTAGATTTTGGGATTCAGTAACCCTTCTCTGATGTCACCAAGAATGAAAAGATAGATAGATAGATAGATAGATAGATAGATAGATAGATATTGCTTTAGAGTTAATCCCATTGGTTGACTTATTAGAAGTCATGTATGATCCAGAATAAGGAAGCAAACAGAAGGAAAATGAGGTGGATAAAGAGAAACCCAAGTCCTAATCAATACTTAGAAGTATTTCTGGAAGAACAAGGATCCATAGGAAAGCTGCTGTTTCTGCAAATCTCATTTTCTATTTATATGCCTCATTCTGATCCATTCTTACAGGGAGGTAATTCAGACATGAATCAATCCAATGACCTCCAAATTTTCAACAACTGTTATACTGAATGTTCGCAGCTCTATTTAAATAAGGCACAGTATCCCAAGTACCACTGGACACTGTAATATTTCACAATAGTTTTAATAAATGGGGAGGAACTGGATATGATGGGAAATAAAAATGGAAGATGGGGAAAGGTGTACAGGTCCTGATTTGAAAGAGTCCTGACTGACTGTACAATATATGGTTAGAAAACTTGAGAGACTTCTCTGTCCCTCTTGTTTCCCCTATAAACAGGTTGAATATGATTCACAGTGCTGGCAGGCTTGGACTGAGTATAATCTTTTACTTTGACCAACATATTTCTTCTGACTGGAAGTATTATGAATGTTTTTCCACTGAGCCGCAGGTGCACTACGCTAGGGCTAGTGTAATTGTCTAGCAAACAGAACATTGTGGGTTTGATTTCTGTTTCTTCCCCTTGGGTCAGCAACTTAAAACCCCAAGCTCTGTGTTTGTGGCTGGGAGGGTCTGATTTGAGTGTGAAAGTGGTTAGTATGACTAGAGAAAGATATATTTAACATAGAAAGTACTCTGTGTTAAATCTAGCAGCACTGGATCAGTTGTATTGTGCTTTATTTTCTCCCTGTTGGTTGTGACAGATGGCAGCTCACACTGATTCAGGCTCAGCTTCTGCTAGAGATTTCTTCCTGTTAAAGGTGAACATTCCTTTCTGCTGTCACTAGATACATTATCAATATGAGGGATTGCTGCAGTCTGCTGTTTCTTAAATCTGATCATTAAGACTCAGAGATCTAGAGGTATTAATATAGAATTCTATTTAGATATTTAAAATAATAATTAATTTCTCTTATTTATTTATGTTGTTTTTGAATCTGAATTGAATTTGATATTTAAGATAAATAAACAGAATTTTATTTTTCAATTTCTGAAATATTACCAGCGATAATTATTAACTGTTTTTATTTTAACTCTCTAACATGGTTTGGGTTCTAAGCCTCGAAGATTAGCTTAAGTCAAAAATAAATATATAACATATTGCTTAAGCAGTTAAGTAAAAAGGTAGCATGTATTCTGGAAACTCCTAAAGGTCTTAGAAGCTGCAGACAGAGCTGCCCTGTTTTCTTCACCTTATTTATGATACATTTTCATGTCGATTGTTCTATAAACTGTAGAACAATCTCCCTTAGTTACAGAAGCTTGCTACTAGTCAAGGTATTCATCACTATAACACAAAAGCCACAACTGAAAATACAGAAATCAAATAATGTGGATTACAATTTGGTGTTAGTTAAGATAAATTTGAATACTGAAGATAAATAGGTTTTTGTACACCTTTCGCGGAATATTAGACTTATGTCTGGTACTTGGATAAAAGTATGTTAAGGTGTTTGTATTTGAATTCCAGGGAAGGCAACATTATTGTCCTCAGTTCCTTAAAAATAAGATCAGACTTGTCTTTTCCGCTCCATGAAAGCTCTTGCTATCATAATCTGGATGCCTTTAGTCCTACAATATTAACTGAGAAATGTGTCAAGAAGATGTCACAACTGTTATGTGTTACATTCATTACAACTATGACAGATGCCTCCAAAGGATGGAAATAAGAAAAGAAAATGACGGTGAACTGCTTTACATCTACAAGCCTCAAAATGACTATAACCAGGAGAAGAAATGTGCTGTACCTGAATGATCAATATTCAAATTCAAAAATACTTTATTAATCCCAAATGTTGTAACTCATGAACTCAGATTCTTCAAAGAGTTGTTGTAGATGGTGATGACTGTTGGCAGGAAAGGTCTCCTGTAGCGGTCCGTATTACAGCGAATCTGAAGAAACCTCTGACTGAAGATTCTCTGTTTACTCAAGCCAGTCTCTTGAAGAGGATGGTCAGGGTTGTCCATAATTTTATTGATTTTATGAAGAATCCTTCATTGAATCATGATCTCCACAGTCATCCCAGAACAGAACCAGAACAGAACCAGAGCAGAACAGAACCAACCTTCTTTATTAGGCTGTTGAGCCTTTTAAAGCCCCTGGTTCTGATGCTGCTGCCCAACAGATGATGGCTGAAGAGATGACGCTCTCAACAACAGACCGGCATGAAGGACGCCATCTCTTGTAAAGCAAATGTTTTCAACCTGGAGGGTGTGCCCTGTTCCAACCTTCATTATACTAACACACTATACCTACAACCACAAACTATTCCAGTTACTCAAAAAAACATAAGAAAGATTTCAGCAAGTTCTAACTAGTTCTAATGTCCATTTTAATAGTTGTTAATTCACAGTACTCAGCCACGCCCCTAACTCCTCCCAAACTCCAGCGGACTGACTACTGACCAGCTCTCCATCTCACGAGTGCGAAAAGCCTCTAATTCCTGGGTATTACCGCAAATAAGAATGTAGAGAACTTTTGTTTAAGCTGGGAGCGAGAAAGATTCGTCTAAGCTCTAACTACCTTCATCCAGACGTTATGACCCGCTTCAGTCCATGATTCAGACATCGGAGTAGCCCCGCCGGTGTCCGAGCTCATAAACCACGTCTGTTCACGGTAGCTCTTTCTCTGTTTATTAACGTGCACTTGTTACAGCTTAGATAATTTTAGCGACTAGGAATAAGTCCCAGGGTCATTATTTATCTGAACTAAAGAACGTACGAAGCCACCCTAATTTACTAGGACCATTAACATTGATTTCACATTAATCAGAAGAATTAATTTTTAGTTGACTCAATTAATTTAACTGTCCACAACATCAAATTAGACTTTAGTATTTTATTAGCAAGCTTTAGCAAGGGAAGAAAGACATACAGCATTTCAATAAAAGATTAAGAAATTAATACTTTTAAGAATTTTCAGAAATTACTCCTACTTTTAACCCTACACTGTGTCTTAATCTAAATAGAAACTTTGGGGAGGCAGTTTTCACCCTCCCCAAAGTTTCTCTGAACCCAGGTGCAGAGACGATCTTTGGCACCAGAGAACTTTAACGTCCATGGATGGAGTCCTGTCTTTGTCTTGGCAGAATCCTTTTAGAATAGATCCAAAGTTGAACTGGTGAGAATCCTCAATGAACTCAGTTCTTTATCCATATGCGATCTTTGTCTATTCCCCATGTCCACTGCAGCATCGTTGGAATCCTTTGGGTTGAGTGTGGGGCTGCAGTCGAATAAGAATCCCGGGTTGTGGGTAAATGGATCTTGTTCCTTACTTGTGCAGCGAGCAGTCTTCGTTGTCCCGGGGTATTAGCACGTAGCCCTCCGTTGATTCTGCATCTCCGTGTGTGCTCGACTCGAACGCTGCGGAACAAAGAATCCCGATCCTCCTGTCTGGTGTCTTTTTATTTCTTGTCAGCAGCCACACAACTTTCCTCACGTACGTTTTTCCTTGACGTCAACTGCGTCTTGGTTGGCCTCAACCTTCAGATGAACTTCCTTGTTCCCTTGGAGCTGTACTTTCTGAAGTTCTCTGTTTGCCTTCTGCACCTGTTTCCTTCATGCATCTCAAAAATCTCACTTCCTGTTTCTTGGACAGATGATCTCATATCCATCACCATCTTGGAGACATGATGTCTGTTCTAATGACCTAATGCCTTGGTCACCTCTGCTCTCCTTTCAGTTCCTCTTTTCCCTTAACCTTTCACCTACCATCTACCTCCAACACAACATCAGTGACCTTTAGTTACAGTTACACATTTCACCACATTTCAAGTTCAATGTCAAAATCACATTTATAACCTTGTAGTTCCTCTGATTTAGCATTCACTTATAATATTATAATAACCATAACTTATTAGTTACTCTTATTATAATCATGATGTGAGTTATTACAGACATTTCTGAAAAGAAACCAAGAATAATCCATTATTCTAATTATTTGATACCAAAGTTAAAAGTTACTTCTTTCACCTGTAAGTACTTCCATAAGTATAAGGGTAAGTGTAAATATTCTTATAATCAAACCAACATCAACCACTGGTTAAACCAATATTAATTATTGGCTTAATTATAAGTTATCATTATTAATTCAAGTATTTTACTCTGGGTTTTATCCAATTACTCAAAATGTTTAGATTTTATTCTTTAAACCTTTAATGCTCAAAATGAGCAATCAGAACTATTTTTATTGACTGCAGGCTGGAAACTTCCCCTTTCTTCAGGAAACCTGCTCTTCCTGTTCCATGACTCTCTCTCTGTCTGATTATGATTTTTTATGATTAAATAGAAAAAAGTAGAATTAAAGCAAAGTTTGCAGGACACAATAACAACACACACAACCAGATTAATTTCATTACCGTCTGACTCTACTGTTGGGTCTTGATGTCACCTGTGTAATTAGTTTTAAAGATAACTTTATTTATTATTATTAAACAAAAATCTCCAGCATGGGGACGTGGGATGAGCTCGACTTTTCTCGACATAGTCAATAGGGAGAAAAGTTTAACACATGCTTTCTCAATTTGTTCAGGATCAACTCAATCTTTTTCTGAGAGCAGTACTGAAATATTTTGGTTTTCCAGCTCTTTAAGTTTTAGCTACTGTTCTTTAGCAATAACTAAGTCATTAAAGTTTTTTTGTTACTGGCCTAGTACAAGATAACGTTAGAACAAGGCAGCGTGTGTCCATAAAATAAGTATTTACCTTGAATTGTGTGGGTGTGTGTCTGTGTCTTTGCATGTTTGTTGTAAACATTCAGTGAAATGATCAGAGGTGGATAGAGTAGCCAAAAATTATACTCAGGAAAGAGTTGTGCTACTTCAAAACATTACGCAAGTAAAAGAAAAGCACTTAAAAATTCTGTCTGAAGGACCACATAACTGTGTTGTGTTGGACAGCAACATGAACAATACATGTGGGATAGTTTCACTTGTCAAACATGGCTGTGTTAGTAATGGTGTCAACTGTATTTTCACTTTTTTAAACTTGATATTGTGAGTAAAACTAATAGAGAAATGAATGCTTTTTAACTACAGGAAGGATTTTTTTCTTGCATATTATGATTTTTTTTTTGTTTAAATTGCAGCATTAAGTTAAAACTCACAAGTCAAAATTAATTAACTTAAAAANCCATGTNTAGANAACTTGCCTCTTGTTAAATCAACTTCATGAACTTTAATTTCTGAGTTAAAAGCAAAACAATGTTCTTGTTGACTTCAATTGCTTTTTCAAGGCAGTAGGTGGACTTTCAAATGTTATTGTAGATGGTGATGTTTTACACCTTCAAATGTTTTACAGTGTGGAAAACA
Organism: Poecilia latipinna; assembly: GCF_001443285.1. NCBI lineage: Eukaryota > Metazoa > Chordata > Actinopteri > Cyprinodontiformes > Poeciliidae > Poecilia > Poecilia latipinna. Next base: position 29,799 of record NW_015116222.1, read on the forward strand.
CTATCCCTTAATAAAATAATGCTCCCACATCGTCTTACTAACACTGTGGAATGCAAACACACTATAAATGAAAAGCTGACAGACTTTTGGACATGATAAATAGCCTCTAGACTTGATATTATTTATCAAGTCTGGAGGACCACAAAGCACTTCACACTACATTCACACAGTGATGGTAGTGAGCAACTGGACAGTAGCCACAGGTGCAGTCTGACAGAGGCAGGGCTCAGAGCACCAGAGCCACTGGTGCTGAAAAGTTCTGCTTCACAAAGACTTGAGTATAGCTGGGTCAACACCACTGCAAGTCAAACATCACATCTGTGAGCCACAAACAGTAAATTGCCTAATACAGACACCAAGGGGAGATGAACTCTTCAAAGTGAAACTTTATACATGTTTGTTTCCTGTTAGATTAATTTGTCTAATAATCAAACCTTCTATGGGGACTGATGGTCAGAATCTGCATAGCTCTGTGCTATGCTAGTTGCAGCACAGCACAGAGCAAGGGGGAGTCACATGACATTGTGATTGACAGCGCTAAAACCTAAAACCCGCCTCCTGCCTCTGATTGGTTGTTTCTAGATAGCACTGGGAGAAGGCAGAGGAAATAATTTTTTCACAAATTATCTCTCATGTCATACTGCCACAACACAATGGCAGTTTCAACAAATATGTAAAAAATTTTTTTTTATAAAAGTTACATAATGCAGCTATAATTTCTCTTAGGAGAGGACGGGTCAGGAGGGACGTGGCAACAGATATCTGTAATTTAAACACAAGCCAAGGTGAAACTGTGTGGACTGGCTGCAGTCCAGACAGGAGGCTGTTTTTTTTATAATTTTATAAAGATTGTTTGAATTTCTGTTAGCAACAAATATATTGTTTTTGTTGTGTAATTGTAAAAAGAGCAAAGACATAGAGAAATCCATACAGATTCCCTGGAATGATGCTAACTAGGTTGTCATTGGATACAGAGTTGCCCACTTTTTTCACTGGGACGGGGGTAAAGGTTTATGTTGATATCAGGGATTAGAGCTGCTGCTGACTGACTCACCTGTTGTCAAGTGTGGTAAAAGGTACAAGGAGCAAGTTAGATATATGAATATCTTGGTATTTCTTTTCCTTAATCCATTAAATGCTATGGAGGCAAACAGTAGTCTGTAGCTAAACTAACTATGCTAAATGGTTGATAATCTCACACAGTCTATTCACCTCTCTTGGAGAAAAACTGTGTTACAAATAGACACTCTTGTCTTTTTCTCTCTCTTATATCTATGTTTTTGAAAACTTGACTATTATTTTTCCAGGCAGCATAGTAACTGCCACAGTCGTGCTTGACTTAGGCCCTGTTTACATGACAACAATTTCGGGTGAGAACGGAATAGTTTTGTTCCGTTTGTAATGTAAATGAAACCACCGAACGTTTTCTCTGACAACTGCACAGTTTGAAAACGGGTACCAGAGTGCGATGTTTCTGAAACATATCGGTGTCCGTTGTCTTGTAAACAGAATAAATAAGATATTCCTTTATTAATCCCGCAGTGGGGAAATTTGCATTGTTACAGCAGTATAAAAAGCAAAACCAATATGAAAAACTATATATACACAGTAAAATCAAGTGAATATAGAAATACTAAAAAACAGTATTATTCAAAATATAAATAAATAAACAATTTCCAGGTTTACTACTTAGAGCAGTGGGTATTGTACAGTCTGACGGCGGCTGGAAAATGGATCTTTTCTGTCAGGGAATCCCCCGCTCATGCATAGTATGATGCAAAACAGCTGCTTCCTACAATCCACAGAAGAATAAACTACTGACAATGCTGGTGTTACTACAATTCATGTTTCCCCATCAGATATGGTTCCCTCAGCGTCTCTTCACTGCTCCGCACAGCCCAGGTGGCAAAATACGCATACATGTTCAGCGCTCATAACAAGCAGTCCGGACACCGTGAAAGCTCAAACAACGTGTTTCAGCAAAGTGATCCCACTTTTTTCCAACTGCGCCCTAATCAAATGCACATAGTGCGTGTTTTCCCCCAATATCTGGGGGAACGGTACCTGATGGGGAAACACGAATAGATGTGCTTTCAAGTAGAACTTTTTGGTAACACTTTATTTGAAGGGGGGTGAATAAGACTGACATGACACTGTCATAAACATGACATAACACCTGTCGTGAACATGACAGGTGTTGTCATAAATATGTCATGAATATTTATGACAACAGTCATAAATATTCATGAAGGCTTATTCATGTTCATGACAGGTGTTATGTCATGTTTATGACAGTGTCATGTCAGTCTTATTCACCCCCCTTCAAATAAAGTGTTACCAACTTTTTTTTAAAAACACATGCGCACCTAGTTTCAAAGAACCTAGCACCAACTAGTGACGTGGCGAGAGCATTACACCTTTTCGATGTGTACCGTTACTGTGTAAACAAAGATTGTAATTAGAACGTCTTCATGTATACTGACTGCTGCTGAAAACGTCACCGTCCAGCACGCTAAGCAGGAACAAACCACTTAATGCAGATACGGGGGTTCAGGGATGTGTGCTTTTTTGGTCTGGGAGGGGTAACATTTAATTTTTACTGCTAAAACCAATTTTAAAAAACACAATAACCGTAATTGACAGGGCCCCGATTCTTTTTATATTTGTTGTAAAAAAAAAAATAAATAAATAAATAAAAAATTGTGTGTGGGGGGGCTGTGGTCAAGGACCCTTGGAATTGTCATCGCTTTCCCCCCCTATACCATGCCCCTTATGGTGACTTCACAATCTGTTTACAAGTAAAGAAAATGCTGTTTAGCGTCACCAGAAGAAGGTGTGTGTACTTCATTTTCATCCATAAAAATGGGGAACTTCATTCATATTGCACACAACTCATCTGACATCTGAATGGATTTTAGAGATCACTCAGAGTGGCAAAAAAATCCCAGTCACAGTTTTACAGCAACATGAGCTGAACAATGGATTTGGCCTGCCAGTCACACCATACAGCCTAATACGTTGCTTCTGAACAGGCAGGAGCGTCGTTCTTCTGTAGACCCAAATTTTGTGGCATTTTATTATATACATATTTTTTTAGGATAAAAGGGTACAATTAAAATATTTATCCAGTTTACAGTGTGGACATGCATGTTTTAACAAACCCTTACAGATCATGCCACAACCTGCAGAAAGCACTGACATCTTGTCAAACAATCTAGTTTTATTGAATAAAGTCTTCACTTGCTTGTAAGAGCAGAAATGTCAAATAGAACAAGAGAAAACAAACAGAGCTGTGAAGGAACTAGTGCAAGGAGAAATGTTCCAGCAGCAGCAGAGGAAACATCCAATTTGACTAGGTAATAACTAGCACACCCAATTCATACAACCAGGTACACAACTGTATTAATACAAACAATGCTTCCAAGGAAAATAAATAAAAAAGCTTGTTTGTTGTCTGTTTCCAGCTCTTAGCTGTATGAAAATGCAATAGTTTATCACCAGAAACCCTGACACAAATGTCTAACCTGACAGAAATAATATTTTTCCCTATTTGGAAAAGCTGTTATAAACTATGTTATTTTTATTATCAATTTGACAAAACAACTATGAAAATGGGGCTGCACAGTGGCGCAGTTGGCACTGTTTCCTTGCTGTAGGCAGGTTCTGGGTTCAATTCCCGGCCTGGGGTCTTTCTGCATGGAGGTAGCATGTTCTTCCTGTGCATCCATAGGTTCTCTCCAGGTACTCTTGCTTCCTCCCACAGTCCAGAAACATGAGTGTCAGGTTGATTGTTCTCTCTAAATGGACTAGTGAAAAACCAGCCCCTTGTTCTACACTTTGCTTCACAGAGCCTCAGCTCTTAGCTATTAAAAATTGATTTCTTCCTGGAGGCTTGGAGTCTGTTGAAGCTCTAAATTTTACTGAGTTGATAAAGTTTGGCCATGAAATATGTAATGCACCTGGTTGACACTATGAAGCTGACCAGAAATGGCCTGCATTGCAAACAACTGTCCTCCAATATGTAAAAAGGACCAGATAGCTTGTATTGTTAATTGAAAATTTAGAAGCGTGGCCAACATGGACTGAACAGCTTCCTTCACTTCCTCCGCTGTCTTTGCTAAAACTACAGGCAGACTCCAATTCTATAACAGCACAGAAAATCAACATCATCATTCAAACTTCTCCTTCTGTTTGCTGATTGGCCCCGTTGAAAATTCTAACAGAGAAAAACAAGTAAATGGGAGAAAGCCTGAACTGTCTGTGAGGAGAGATTTGAATCGACCGGAAGAGTGTAAAAAGGCAATAGGCAGGCCAGCATCAGACTAACTGTGCTTGAATATGACATTGAACTTTACTCTTAGTCTATTGTAAACTGCATGAGTTAAAGAAACCTGTGGTAGGTTTATCCTGTAATGGGTCTAAATCTCTGCTGTGATATGAGATGTAAGATAAAGACATTGTAAAGTCAGCTATGTATTATCAGTCAGAATGGGACCAGTTATAACAACAAAACTAAGCCGGAGAGAACATGGTCGACTGTTATGAAAATAACTGATCTCAGTAAACTCCATCTGTGAGCCGTAAACACTATCCACATGTCAAAGAAGCAGACAAACATCCTGGTGAAGTCATGAAATAATTATAGCTGATCATTTCAGTTTTCTTCACTAGCAGGGGGATTGCATGTGTGTGTGTGTGTGCTGTTACCTTTGCAGCAACAGAGGAACTGGGTTTCTCCAGAAGATCCCAAAGTTTTTGTCTTTGGTCAGGACAACAGCCCTGCTCATCAACGTCTCCATCCTTATCTCTCAGCGTCTCAGCCTCCCTTCTTAGCTCCTCATTCATCTGCTCCTTCTTTTGGTGGTACCGTGCCTGGCAACAGGACTCCAGGTAGATCTCATCAATTCCCCAGTAGTCTAGCTCCTGACCAAAGGACAAAGCGCACATCTCCTCCATCATGTGCAGCTTCCCTGTTCTGTAGAAGTTGAGTATGGAGGAGAAAGCCATTGGATGTCTGTCAAAGAAATATTCATTCTCATGGAGACTGTAGTCATCACAAATCTCCAGCAGTGACTCATGGGTGTTGCAGTCTCTTAATCGACCCAGACGGGTTCGAGGCAGGCGATCCAGTGTTCTCCACAGCACTTCATGACTGAGACCACCTACATTGAGGCGGACTCGCCGAGAGCGAGCTTTGGTGCGAATTATATCAATTGGCTCAGGTGGAAGCACAGGAGCTGTGGCCGGCCGGGGGGTGACTTTGGAGGCGTTGAAACTCACTCTGTCCGTCATGCTGAGACGGCTGGTTCTGTTCCTTCCTGTGAATGTGAGTCAACTCTAATGGAGCTCGTTTTGAGGCCTCACTGTTTCCAAGGGGTGAGAGTGTTGGCTGGTTAGATAAGACCAACCGAGCTCACTTCTCCGTGTTCAGGCCGTTCCTCTCCTGATGAGATCCATGTCTGGAGAACAAAACAACACATGTGACAGAGGTTGGACCAGACATTTTAAACTCTTCTCACTTAAGAAAGAGACTGTTCTCTGTTGAATCTAAAGAAAAATATGAAAGCGACCAAACATTGCTTTTGATATCACCCAGTACATTTCAGTATAGAGATACTGAGAGCTCCAGCTGATTGTTATTTTATTGTTTTTATTGTAACAAGATATGTTACTAACTTTCAGCACTGTTCCATGTTTCCTCCATATATAGATAATTGATTCTGGCTTTGGAACTGATAGATGTTAGACTAGCTTCAGCATTCAAACTGCATGTGGTCTGGATAACCATCTCCTGCTTCTAGACTATGTGCGCTGCATAATCTTTACAATGAGCTCACAGGGTAGTTCATGAAAATCCTCCATGACATGGGCCGCCATTATTTTCAAAAAAATAATCCTGTTCAGCTCGTTACAGATGAAGTGTTAGCGCAGCCTATCGACATGCTGTATTATGTTTCTGTCTTAATGTTGCAAGTCTGGCATTGATCAGGTCTCAATGAAGCTTGTAAAACTAAACTAAAAAAATGTTAAACACAATTACAAATACATATGAATATGGAGTCAGCATGCAACCATGGTTTGGGTAAGTTTTCGCTTAATATCATGATTTGAAAACTGGAGTTTATATTTATTCATAGCATCTTTTTTTGGTATTAACCTTTGATTGACAACCTGAAACATTTGGTCAAAATTCTAAATCAGACGAATTCTAAGGGGGTAAATATGGTATGTATGATTTTATATTGAGCATCAATATAACCCTCCACAATCCACTGGGAGAATCTGATTGTGTAACATTCCACTAATCCACGGAGAAACTTAGGCTGCAACTCCCACGGCTCAGGTCTGTCTTTGTTATTTATAGCCGGTCTATCTTCTCCTGGGACACTTTGCTACGTCATAAACTAAACTGCTACGTCACCATAAAAAAATCAGTCCCGACTTCTCCTATTCACAGACAAACTATTCCAGGAAAAAAACCTGATATTTGTTCTCTTTTGTAGTAAACAAAAACACAAGAAACGGACATTCATTAAAGGTTGATAAAATAAAACGCTGTTCATTTTCCTTTTAAATAAATAAGTAAAAGAAAGAAAGAAAGAAAGAAAGAAAGAAAGGAAGAAAGAAAGAAAGAAAGAAAGAAAGGAAGAAGCTGAATAAATCAGTGAAAAATGAGAAACCGTGAGTTAATAGCTGAAAGCAGCAAGACGGACCAGAGACATCCACAACGTTCTTCTAATCCCTAAAACATTTCATACTTTAAGACCAACCTCGGAGTGTGTGTTCAGCCTACCTCTGCTGAGTCTTCTGACAAGTCGAACTTTTTATTTCCCAGGACAGCCCAGCTTCCAGCCGCTCCGCTCCCCTCCGGCCGCTGACCTGGGATCTTTACGTCGGCCGCTGAAAATCCACATTTCGGTACAACGAAGAGCAAAAAACAGGGTGAAAATATGCACAGCATGCAAAGGAACCGCCTGGCCCGCAACTATCGTTCTTAAGAGGACAGGATGAAGGGACAGCATGAGGGCGGGGTGGGGAGGGAGCTAATTGGATTTAGCGATTCAGCACCGAGAACAGCTCCAGATCAACAGCTTGTTTCAGCTGAACTCCAGCTCGCCTACTTTACTTTCCTCTGCAACAACTCACACTATGGAAACACAAGAAGCTCGATGTCATCATGTATTAAAGCTACTTTTACACAAAGACCAGCTGCAAACACAAATATACTTCTCAATATAAATGAGAAAAAAACTTCCATTTAACTTTTAGTCTGTAATTTGGTTCGAAAAGTGAAACATGCATGCCACAGATTGATCTGTTTGTTTATAATTCTATATCATTTCATCTGTTTTGTTTGAATTCTGCACTGTCTAAAACATCAGGTCGCTCAGACCAAGCCAGGTTTTGGTTCTGGTTCTTCCTGTTAAATGGAAGTTTTTCCTCTTTATCGTCACGCATCTCAGTATGAGAGAAAGCTGTAAAGTCAACAACACAACGCAAACGATTGTCTGCTGCTTCTGTGTTCGTCCAGGAGTGAATTCTGCAAATCAACGACTCGATGCAATCTGTTGAGTTTTTCTAGATAGAAATGTTTTAAAAATATTTTAGTAATAAACTTAGCGCTTAATGTACTGAAGTAGGATTGATTGGAATGTGCTGAAGTGTCTTGAGATGACGTTTGTTGTGAAATAGCGCAACAGTGATTAATTTCTCTCAGGGCTGCACAGTGACGCAGTTGCTTTGAAACATGAGTTTGAATCCCAGTCAGGTGTCTCTCTGCATGATGACACATGACTTTTGCATGCTTTGCATGCAGCAGTCATTGGGAGTCACCCAATGTCTGCTGCAGATAAACACCAGTTTCATTTCTTTCCGAGTTTTGCACTAGCACCGCCACACCAGCAGGGGGCACACATGTTCGGGATAGAGAGCTTTATTAGAGTAAGTAGAGTTCCATGTGTAGGAGAGCGATCGTTCAGTTAGTGGTCGTATGCATAGACATAATATAAGCATAGACGCCTCATGGACCGCTCCGGCGCAGGAAATACG
>NW_015116222.1:41180-42167 GCF_001443285.1 Poecilia latipinna
AGGGCTCCACAGACAACATTTCACAAGTAAGATGGACATATTATTGTGTATATATTGTGATTAGAATATTACTTTGTGTATATATTGTGATTAGAATATTACTTTACTGTATTTATGTCCACCGGTGAGATACCAGCTAATATTAGCTACAGTGCTTGGTGTAATACGGGTTCAGCCCCGCTATGAAGGCTAACTGAGATTCCGTAAATCTAAAAAAATTAATTATTCTCTAACATTGACTTAGATTATCTGACACAAGAGTCTATATTAGAAATGAAACAATGTAACACATATTATAAAACTTATATTATGTGTTATAACATTCACCAGCAAAGTTTACACAGGTGGTAAAGACTATTATTTATATTCTTTCACTCTGTCAAAAGTAAGATACATCCTAAATCTTCTGTTTTTGTTTTGAAAGTTTCATAAAGACACGATGTGAGGAAGAAGAGGGAGAAATCTATAAAGAGAGACGGATTCACTGCAGCACGGATGAACCTCAGCTGCTGAATCTCTGAAGCTGGAAAACAGCCGATGATTAATATATATTACACTTGTTACGGCCCTGGGCCTTGTGGGCCTGGGTTGCAGGTCTTCTTGTCTGTCTTTGTGCTCCTCCCCTTTACAGGTGCTGCTGATTTGTTCATTTGGAGCACAGAGTACTTGAACCTGGCTGTCTCTGTCTTCTGGGTGGCCTTCAGCCTCCACTCTGCTGCTTGACACTTGTGGTGTTTTGTTGCCAGGCCTCAGCTCCCCTCCTTTTTGCACATTTGCGTTTGTCTTTGTTTTTGCACTTCAACACTTCCATATGCACTCGTACAACACATCCAAGCATTTCCATTACACCACTGATACTGATATCCACAATCCATTTGTTAGTGTGGGTTAAGTTCGTGGGTATTTGCAGCCAACAAGATGGTGTATCGGTCAGGATACAGGAAGGAGAGCATGAGACCAAACTTGTAGATGTGAGCTGGTTTATTC
>NW_015116223.1:0-2541 GCF_001443285.1 Poecilia latipinna
TTGAGGCTTTGTCCTTGATGTATTTATGGATCTTGAATGTTTCATCCTGGACAGTGGCTCTCACACTCACTAGTCCTCTGCCTCCTTCCTTACGGCTTGTATACAGTCTCAGGGTGCTGGATTTGGGGTGGAAATCCAGCACCCTGGTTAGTAGCTTGGTTAGTAGCTTCCGAGTCTTAACATCCGTGGCCTATCTCTTCCATTGGCCAGCTAATTATTCCTGCAGGGTATCTGATTACTGGCAAGGCATAGCTGTTTATTGCACGGATCTTGTTCTTGCCATTGAGCTGGCTTCTCAGGACTTGCCTTATTCGTTGGAGGTATTTGGCTGTGGCTCCTTTCCTTGTGACCTCATCGAGGTTGCCATTTGCTTGTGGTATTCCCAGGCTTTGCTCTATGTCTGCTATTGTTCCTTCTGGGAGTGAGACCCCTTCTGTGTGGACGACCTTCCCTCTCTTTGTAACCATCCGGCCACACTTCTCTAGTCCGAATGACATCCCAATGTCAGTGCTGTAGATCCTGGTGGTGTGGATCAGTGAGTCGATGTCTCGCTCGCTCTTGGCGTACAGCTTGATGTCATCCATGTAGAGGAGGTGACTGATGGTGGCCCCATTCTTGAGTCGGTATCCGTAGCCAGTCTTGTTGATGATTTGGCTGAGGGGGTTCAGGCCTATGCAGAACAGCAGTGGGGACAGAGCATCTCCTTATATGCCACATTTGATGGACACTTGTGCAAGTGGTTTGCAGTTGGCTTCAAGGGTGGTTTTCCACAGCCCCATCGAGTTTGCAATGAAGGCTCTTAGAGTCCTATTGATGTTGTACATCTCTAAGCATTCAATGATCCAAGTGTGTGGCATTGAGTCATAGGCTTTCTTGTAATCAATCCAAGCGGTGCACAGGTTGGTGTGTCGGGTTTTGCAGTCTCGGGCGACTGTGTGGTCTACAAGGAGTTGGTGTTTGGCTCCTCTGCTATTTATGCCGATGCCCTTCTGTGCCGTGCTCATGTATTTATCCATGTGCCCGCTTATCTTAGCCGCTATGATGCCTGACATGAGCTTCCATGTTGTAGAGAGACAGGTTATTGGCCGATAGTTGGATGGGACTGAACCCTTTGAGGGATCCTTCTGGATCAGGATTGTGTGCCCTTCAGTTAACCATTCAGGGTGAGTCCCATTTTGTAGCAGCTGGTTCAGTTGAGCTGCCAGTCGCTCATGGAGGGCAGTGAGTTTCTTTAGCCAGTAGGCATGGATCATGTCAGGTCCTGGTGCTGTCCAGTTTTTCATACCCGAGACTCTTTCTTGGACATCTGCCACAGTGATGGTTACCGGGGCTTGTTCAGGGAGGTTGCTGTGGTCCTCTCGTAGAGAGGTTAGCCACTGTGCATTGCTGTTGTGGGACGCCTCCCTTTCCCATATGCCTTTCCAGTATTGTTCAGTCTCCAGCCTTGGTGGGTCTGCTCTGTTGTTAGTACCCTGCCATTGAGAGTACACTTTAGCTGGTTGGGTGGAGAAGAGCCGGTTAATCCTCCTGGCTTCATTCTCTCTTGTGTATCTCTTTAGGCGGCTGGCCAAGGCTTGGAGCCTTTGTTTGGCAGTTTCGAGTGCTTCAGGTATGGGCATCTGGCTGTACTTCTTGGGTACTGATCTTTTCATTGCACCCCTTTGGAGGTCAGACAGTTGGCTCACTTCCCTCCTTGATTTTAGCCTCTAACCATCTTTTCCATGGTCGGTATTGAATCTCATGGCTCTCATGGTTGCTCTTATAGCCAAGTATCTCCAGGATCACTGATGCTGAGTTGTACATCAGCTCATTGGTTTCCATTATGGTGTTGGTAGGAATCTTTTTCAATACAGCATTCATATCTTCAATGAGACTTTCTGATGGTACTTGTTAGAAACTATGTAATATCACTTTTACAGTAGTTAACTTGTTTTTTTTTTTATTTAAAGTGTTCTAGCTTCCTACTGCGTGAGCTGATAGATGGGAGTTAACTGTGTGTTTCCTAACCTTGAATTATGTTTCTACAGCTGCATTTTTATCTACCGGAACACTCTTTACTTGAGAAAGTGCCTGCGGATGTTGGAACACTGAGCTACTAGTTGTTTGGCAGTTAGTGTTGACTGGGGATGTCGAAAAGTTTCACTTTATGAAAATATTAGAAACAAAAAAATATATGGCTCTTAGTAAAATAAAACCTGGGATTAAGCAAACACAATACACATTCCTTCCTGACGCAGACCTTGTTTGGCCGGGCAACGTCTGAGCCGGCATATCAATGATGTGATTGATATTGCATCAGGTAGGCAATAACTCAAAGGGTCTTGCTTAAGGACCCACACTTTCCCTGCAAGCTATCGCTCAATTTTACTGATGTATCTTTGCCCCTGCCTGGAATTAAACCCAGGTCTCCTGAAAGTCAGGTGACTTACCCATTGAGCTATCCAGTCAGCATATAGCTGGGTAGCTGAACATCATGGCATGGAGTGCATCCCAGTTTTCCATGTCTGGCATATAACCATTCATTTTAGCTTTTAAACTGGT
>NW_015116223.1:8116-14106 GCF_001443285.1 Poecilia latipinna
CTGGAGCTAATCTCTCAGATTAACCAGATTAACACTGAGCTGCAGCAGGAACCAAACGTCTCTCCTCCAACTTATTTCACTGATTAATAACAAGGTTGGATAAAAACATTGAGCTTCTCGTTCCTTAAAGAGTCATGAAGAAAGACTCACCCTGGAACTGCAGGAAACAAGTTAGAAAGTTTAAAATATATACATTTTGGATTTAAGATGGAAAAAACTTTGTAAATATATTCTAAGTGATTTAATTATCTGTTTATTTGTATCTTTTCATGTATAAAACTATACAAAAGCCTTAAGTGGTCAACTAAAAAATCTAAAAAACAAATGAAAAATCTTCAGAATTTGCCCATTTTTTTTATCAGTTAATCATCAGAATAATCAATAAGTTTGGGTCATTTAAATCCAGGTTTGTCTACCCAGATTAGTTTCCACCAGTTAATTGGGGTTTACTCATTATTCTGCCAGCTTTAATGTTTCACTGCAGCTTTGTTTTGTTCCTGTTCCTCCAGCTGAACGTTGATCCCCATGAATGTTTCCCCTCATGCAGAACCTGAGCAGAGACATTTATGACCTTTATACCGAGTCCAAGAGGTGGAGGACCGGCTGCTGGTGTCGCCGTCTCACCTTCTGATGTCTCCGACCAAACACTCCACCCTCAGCATCAACATTTAAAATATGATACAGGATGCAGTTTTCCTATTTTCCCACTTGAAACAATCTAGTCTAAATATAATGTAGAGCACAGGTGTCAAACTCCAGTCCTCAAGGGCCACTGAAACTTTTAGATGTGCCTCTGTTGCACCACATCTGAATACAATAATTAGGTCATTAGCTAGGCTCTGGAGAACTTCTACATAAGAAGGAGGCAATTAAACCATTTCATTCCAGTGTTTTGTACATGTGGCACATCTAAAAACTGAAGGACAGTGGCACTTGAAGATTGGAGTTTCACACTCCTGATATATAGGGATGCATTGATATGAAAATTTGGGCAGAAATATTAATGTTATGGCTGATAACAGATATTTCCACTTTCAAAATTTGTCTGAAATCATCAGGACTTTTGCCCATTAAGAAAGATTAAAAACTTCTTAACATGAAATACAATGGAGCAGTTCTAATAAAAATAGAAAATTTAAATAAAATAATAAAAAATGCTGCTCTCTATAACAACTCCGACTTTCCGACTAACCCGACTGCCATTGAATGCAGCAGAAAACGTGGGGCTGAAGCGGCTAGCTAGCTTAGCTTAGCTCGAAGCCCATCGTCATTACCTGCGTCTGCCTCCTCTCGTCTCGTCCCTCTCGCACCGACCGCTCTCCAAGCTTCTCCAACGTCCCCGAATCTCGTCCTTTGTCCGGTTTTCTCTCCCTCCAGTCCGTGTTTCTTCACTTCTTGTCCGCTCGTCTTCCCTCCGTTCTCCACCATAGCGTCTCTCCTCTCCTTCTTCTTCCCGCCTCCTCTCCTCTCAACCAATCACGAGTCACGCACTGAACGAACTGTCTCAGTGACCAATCAAATGGCAAAGCCAAATAAAACACATAGTGCGTCTTACATCACACTAATACTTCTTTAAATTGCAATATTTACATAAAATAATGCTCTTAGTCAATTTACAAACAATGTAGTTTTAATTACTAAATAAGGAAATTACTTAATTGCTGCTTTTACCTTTTATATTACTTAGATACTAAAGTAAAATAAAATACTATTGTGTTTCTTTCAGAAACAAGAATATGAAATCCACATCTGTCACCAATGCTATGCATCACTACATAAATGTTTACTTTTAATAAACTTGTGTCCTGTCTTGAACTATGTAAGATTTCTAATAACCTTAATATGCAGGATCAAAACTACACTAACCTCAGTTTACCTCAGGGCTACAGTCGTGTTGAACTTTAACGCTCTGAGAGTGAAGGGAAGTTTACATCTTATGACAGAAAAATACCTCGAGGATGAAACACGACAAAATGTATCAACACAACAAATTTAATGACATTTAAATAACAAACACTTGATGGAGTTTGGCTATATTGAGACTGACAAAAAACAGAGCGGTCAGACAGCAGGTAGAGCAGAGCACAATTCCCAACACTCACCTGGATGAGCATGATGGTCAGAAACTAAGCAAATAACCTGGAAAATAATTTAAGTCATGTTTCCAGATGACCAGCAGTGTAAGACACTGGGTTCTGCTCTGCTGTTGGACCGCCACTACGGTACCGAGGAGTAATATTTCACAGACGTAGCGCCATTCGCCTCTCACCAGCCAGAGTTTTATTACAACATTAAACCTCTTTTAAAGCTGCATCATGTAACTTAAAAAAGTTTTAATGTCATTTTCTCTGTATCCTACATGAGATAATCTGAGAAAAACAAATGTGGTTCCTCTGCCTCCTCCCTGTTTTGCTGAATTACTCCACTGGGTCAGAACCAACCCATCAGAACCAGAACAAATCAATGAGCCATGAGCTGCAAGTATTGAACATGTTTTTGTCTAAATTAGGTGATTTTATGGCTCCATTTTGCCAGATCACATTGTAGCATTTCTACCTAAAGTGAGACATTAACAGCCAATCCATGTGATCGATATCTGTGATCAGCAGTGATTGGCCCTCATGGTGATCAGAACTGACAGAAAAACCCTGATTGGATCGTCTCGACCCAGGAGGAACATGAATGTTTAGAAGTTCATTGAAATCTTTTCTGTTTTGAAAGAAGCAACATTTGGGGAACTTATGAATTACATTATTTATCATACTTGGTTCTGCCCAAAATTGTCATGTTCTGGTTTAGCTTTTTCACCCACATGCAAGAATTCTGCGCAGAGAACAGACATCAGTAAAATATATCTATTACAATGAACAGACAATCAAAAGTTCAGGAGTCTTCAGGGGATCGGCAACTAGGGGACTGGACTGGAAGGGAATAGGTTGATGGTGAGTTCAAAGTCAGTGGGAAAATTGCAACATACTGTCTGGACTGAAACGTTTGGGTGGATCTCAGTCTGAATGGTGGGGAGACCTGAAGGTTCCTGAATTGAGGTCTTGATGGAGGGACTTGCTACGGGCCAACTGAAGGAGCTGTTGAGGTGGATGGTGTGGGAGAGCGGACAGGTAAGTTCTTCTTTTCACCGAGGATCCAGGCAAGGGAGTCAGTCAACATCGAGTTCCAGAGGAGTGTGAGAAGACAACGAGGATGTAAGTGGAGCTTGGGCAACCGGCGGGTAACTTCTGCCAGCGTCACAAGGAGAGGGTTCACAGAAGGAAACACCAGGAGCTTGAGAGCTTCGTGTGGATGGATCCAAATACATCACGATGAAGCTCCTAAAAAGGTACAGAACAATTAGTAAGGGTTCACAAGAAAACAGGTTGTCACAAGGAAAACACTGGTGGCCTGCAGGACCATTACTGGTCAACAATCTGGCGTTGAAGTGTTGACTGCTCCCTCCTTTTAAAGCTCCTCTGATGATGAGCTGCAGGTGAACAGGTATCCAGCTGCAGACACTCCACGCACTCTAAACGCCAATCTCCCAGCGACCTCTGGTGGACAAAGGAAGAAAAACAGCAATCCCAACAAAAATAATTAAACTGAATTATTCTATTGTCATTGTTGTACTTTCATTTGGGAGAGTCAAAATGTCTGTTTTTTTATTTTAAAATAAAATTCAAAAAACTTCAGGAAATAAAATCAATCTACTGAACATTCTGACCGAAATGTTTGAAACGTTTGTTACAAAGATGATTACTGCATTAATTTTATGTGAATTAAATTGTTGTGTTTAATTTGTGTTTCTTGTAATGTACAGTCACTGGATGTAATTCTATTTTTGTTTTTTAAAGGATTTTGACCCATTTACTGGCCGACATTTATTATATAAATCATTTGGTGACCAATTAAAAAGTAAATGTATTGATTTCAAAATGGAATATTTAATTTCTGGAGCAGAAATTAAATATTCTGCTCTATATTATCAGTTGTGATTAATATCACAAGTGATATTAATCACTAATACAGAATCCTCATGTGTGTCGAGAAAAGTCGAGCTCATCCCACTTCCCCATGCTGGAGATTTTAGTTTAATAATAAAAATAAATAAAGTTATCTTTAAAACTGATTATACAGGTGACATCAAGAACCAACAGTAGAGTCAGACGGTAATAAAAGTAATCTGGTTGTGTGTGTTGTTATTGTGTCCTGTTGTTATTGTGTCCTGCAAACTTTGCTTTAATTCTACTTTTTTCTATTTAATCATAAAAAATCATAATCAGTTAGAAAGAGAGTCATGGGACAGGAAAAGCAGGTTTCCTGGAGAAAGAGGAAGTTTCCAGCCTGCAGTGATTAAAAATAGTTCAGAGTGCTCATTTCGGAGCATTAAAGGTTTAAAGAATAAAATCTAAACATTTTGAGTAATTGGATAAAACCCAGAGTAAAATACTTAAATTAATAATGATAACTTATGATTAAACTAATAGTTAAAATTGGTTTAACCAGTGGTTGATGTTGGTTTGATTATAAGAATATTTACTCTTATACTTATGGAAGTTCTTAAAGGTGAAAGAAGTAACTGTAACATGGTGTCAAATAATTAGAATAATGAATTATTCTTGGTTTCTTTTCAGAAATGTCTGTAATAACACATCATGATTATAATAAGGGTAACTAATAAGTAATGGTTATTATAAAATTATAAATGAATGCTAAATCAGAGAAACTAAAAGGTTATAAATGTGATTTTGACATTGAACTTGAAATGTGGTGAAATGTGTAACTGTAACTAAAGGTCACTGATGTTGTGTTGGAGGTAGATGGCAGGTGAAGGGTCAGGGAGAAAGAGGAACTGATAGGAGAGCAGAGGTGACCAAGACATTAGGTCATTAGAACAGACATCATGTCTCCAAGATGGTGATGGATATGAGATCATCTGTCCTAGCAGTCAGTACGGAGGAAACAGGTGCAGAATTCAGACAGGGAACTGAAAGTGCAGCTCAGGAGAAATAAAGTTCATCTGTAGTCTGAGGCTAACTAAAGAACAGTTGACGTCAAGTAAAAACGTCCATGAGGAAAGAAAGTGTGTGGCTGCTGATAAGAATAAAAAGACACCAGACAGGAGGATCGAGGTTCTTTGTTCCGCAGCGTTCGAGTCGAGCAGATGGAGAAGCAGAGTCAGATGAGGCCTGAGTAAAGACACCCCGGGATGACTGCTCGCTGCCAGAGAAAGGGACAAGATCCGTTTACCCACAAACCGGGACTCTGATTCGAATGTGGCCTCACACTCAACCCAAAGGATTTCATCGATGCTGTAGTGGACATGGGGAATATACCAAGATCCTTTTTGGATAAAGAACTGAGTTCGTTGAGGATTCACACCAGTTCAACTTGGATTTATTCTGAAGGGATTCTGCCGAGACAAAGACAGGATTCCATCCATGGACGTTAAAGTTTCCTCTGCCAAGATCGTCTCTGCATCTGGGTTCGAGTATCACTGCCTCCCCCTGAAACCTCTATTTAGATTAGGACACAGAGTAGGGCTAGAAGTAGGAATAATTTCTGATGATTCTCTAAAGTTTTAATTTCTTTAATTTTTATTGAAATGCTGTATGTCCTTTTTCCCCTGCTAAAGCTTGCTAATAAAAATACTAAAGTCTAATTAAGTTGTGGACAGTCAAATTAACTGAGTCATTTTAAATATAAGTTCTCTGGTCAATGTAAAATTAAGGCTTATGGTCCTAGTAACTTAGGGTGGCTTCGTACGTTCTTTAGTTCAGATAAATAATGTCCCTGGGACTTATTCCTAGTCGCTAAAATTATCCAAGTCGGTTACCAAGTGCACGTTAATAATCAGGGGGTGAGCTGCCGTGAACAGGCGTGGTTCATGAGTCCGGACATCGGCGGGGCTACTCCGATGCCTGGGTTATGAACTGAGGCGGGGCATAACGTCTGGATGAAGGTAGTTAGAGCTTGGACGAATCATCCCCGTTCCCAGT
>NW_015116223.1:18297-20613 GCF_001443285.1 Poecilia latipinna
CTGAGTTCTGATGGGTCGGTTCAGATCGTCTCTGAAGATCAGACACCAGAACAGAGGTGCAGCAGAAGAAGAAAGGACTTCCTGTGTTCAGGTTGATAGAAACCTGGATCTTTTTCTAGCTTGTGGCTCTGCTTCCAGCGTAGATGTTCTCCAGGTTCTGGTCTGGATCTAGTGGACTGTAGAGCTCATCAGGTTTCCTCTCATCACTCTGAGATCTTCAGCTTCTTTAGATTCAACCTGAAGCTTCTTCTGACAGCTGCAGCTAATATTTAGCATGATGTTTATTATTCTAGCCTCAGTGTTTCTGCTCTTCATGTGACTCCACTGAATCCAACTCTGATGTCGTCACTTCACAAGTGATGAAGATCCATTTTTCTTTCACTTCCTGCTCATTTCTTTCCAAAGCTCCATGTTTTCCAGGAGGAGCTTCAATGTTCTCCAGCTCTTTAGATGATGAAGGAACTCAGACTGACTCCACCCGGCTGGAGCTCCAGGTGAGCAGAAACAAATTAGTAAATTATTGTAAACTAGAAATCCGTCTAACTGAACTACAATCGTTTTAATATTCATCCTAAATAAATCATTTTCTATTAGTTTATAGTTTGTTTCATTTCTAACAATGTTTCTTTACACCATGGAAGGATTTTATTATAGACTTTGTAAATAATCAATATTGTTCTGATCTCTCCTGAATCAGAACATTTTAAAGTTTCATTAGTTAAATTAAATAATCAGACTCAGTTATAATTCAGATCATTTTCTTCTGTATTTTTTTTCTATGAGTTTCTCCAGATCAACACACAATAATTCATTTATGGAAACATTAGGCAACATTAAAACATGTAAAGTGATTTAATGTTCAGAAAAACTGATTGTGGAAAATATTGCAATAGATTTTTACATTCTAGATTTTTTACCTTATCAATAAAATCATTACAATGTCATTTTTTGTCAAGTGATATTTTTCATTTTCTTGTTACTAAACATTAAAATGTTCCCATTATTTAGTGTTAATCTATTTTTGTCACATCATTAATATTTGTAATTCTCCTTCCATTAAACTGTTGCTGCTCCAAACTGACCAGATCAAAATGATGTATCAGCAAATAAAGTAAATGTTAAATTAGATTCGTTGCATAAATCATTTCTGTAAAGTTAGAAAAGTTTAGGACCCGGTTCTGACCCTGGAGGTTTTCCACAGGAAACTTCTAGTAAATCTGAATTCAGATTATTTGTACATTTTGGTGTCTTGAGTAACTTTTACCCCAGAATGTGAAATGCCTCATGATTCAGGAACAAGAGATAAAAAATATATATAAATAAATATAGGAGACGGTTTCATAACTTAATATCCAGAAGTTTGCATCCATCTCCTCAGGTTTGGTCAGAATTTCCTTCAGTCTAATTTGGGTCAAATGTTCTGGTTTCCTTCCACAAGGTTCTGATGATGCATTGCTGGAGTTCTGGTCCGTTCCTTCTTACAGAACCGGTGACGGTCTTTACAGAAATATTTACTTTTATGACCAAATTGATAATAAAATACCAACCATCAGAAGGCCTGTTCTTCAGGTCAGAGCAGCAGAAAAGTCAGGTGGACCGTGACGTCATCAGTTACGCAACATCCGTCACATTTACTTTCGTTTTGAATTCACTTGTTCAGGTGCGGCTCCGGTCCGTTTGTTGGGTCTGAGATTGTTGTTTAAATTTTCTTCTTTAACTCTTCGGATCGTTTGAACAAAATGTAAGTTTGATTTGTTTATGTCTTGAATTTTCTAGTCACTTTATTTAATTTTTTCCTGATTGTTTCTAATCTCTGATGTTTGTATAACAGTTTCACTTCTGATTTCGGTTCAAACTTTAATATCTGCTGTTGAAGGTTAATCAACAGGATTATTAGATTACTGATTAACTGGAATCAAACATGATGAACAGCTGATGTTACTCTGTTTTCTTCTCCGAACTGATTCATGTTTTCATTTCCTGGTATTGAATTCTAGTCTCCACCATTGACGTCAGCAACAGTTTCCTATTGCTTTCTTTCAAAATAAAATATTCTTAAAATGGTTTTGATTCAGTCAGATGATGAAATAGTTAATCTTTAATGGGGCGAATAATCCACTTGTAGAAATTAATAATTAACTAAAATCCTTCCAGTTGTTCAGGTTGAATCAGTGAATGTAAATGCTGCTCCATGTCTCCATCTAGTGGACTGATAGTAGAAGTGCAGCAGCTGATGCAGCTTCCTCTGCCTCTCTGCTGTCTGACTGCATTCACCTGACACTGATATGAAGCAGAGAAGAAGAGCCAATCAGAGGA
>NW_015116223.1:24768-26402 GCF_001443285.1 Poecilia latipinna
GTTTCTGTCAGGATCCATCAGAGACTCAGACCAGAACCAGAACCAGAACCCAGCTGTGTGTCCTTTAAGAGCGACTGGTCAAAGGATGACTTCATTAACTTTAAATCTCCTGGATCTCCACCTTCATGGAGGTGAGCTGTTTCTAACTGCTGTAACTGATCAGTTTATATCAAATCAAATTTTGTTTGTGTAGCACATTTCAGCATCAAGGCATTTCAAAGTTCTTTACGTCATAATAAACACTAAAACAGAGTCATGCAGTATAGAATCATCAAACAAAACATCACTTTAAGTCAAGTGCCATCATTAAATTAGTAACTGATTATGTTTCAGATCAACTCCAACTAGGTGGGTCCTAGTCAAGATTTAAATGCACTCAATGTTTCAGCTGTTTTACAGTTTTTTAGAAGTTTGTTAAAGATTTGTGGTGCATAGAAGCTGAATTGCTGCTTCTCCTCATTTGGTTCTGAACCAGAACCAGAACCTGAGGGGTCTAGACGGTTGGTACAACACCACCAGGGGCCTCATGCATAAAAGACTGAGCAGTTTTCACACTAAAACTTGGAGTACGGAAAAATTCAGGGAAGTGCCGCGCACAAAAAAATCAGATGCATAAAGCCGTGCGCATGCACGTGGCTGCTCACCTTTCCTTTATAAATCCTCATTTGTGGGAAATAGAGCGCAGCTGCTGGTCTGCCCTGTCGCCTCCATAAATACATCTTAATGTAAACTAGAAAATTCCTGAAGAAATTTAACTGGGGCCTGGCAAAGTGTACCCGTTGGTTTGCAAAAAATTAGCATCAATGCTAAAGAAAGCTGCAATGTACTCAACAGCATGTGGAGAGTCAGAAGCATGTTGACTAAGCTGTACTTGTACCGTTCATTATATTGCATTAGCTAAAACTAGACAAAATGCTAATAATAGCATGAATGCTATCAGTACCATCTGGGGTATCACTAGCATGTTGTCTGTCATTTACTTACTCCATTCCGTATACAAAGCATGGCTAATAAGAAAGAAAAGCTTTCTGCTTTCTCAACATTAGCATCAATGCTAAGCTGACCAAAATTGTAGTCAAAAACCTGTGGAGAGTCAGAAACATTTTGACTAAGCTGTACTTGGACCATTCATTATGTTAAAATTAATTAGCCAAAATGCTCATTTTAGCTTGATTGCCATCAGTAGCATGTGCGGCATCACTAGTATGTTGTCTCTCATTGACGTAGTCCACTAAACATGACTAATAATTAAGAAAATTATCTAAAAGCTTATTTTAGGTGAAATGCTAATGCACTGGCTTGTGCAAGCCAGTGCCATAACTTGAGAGAAAATACTAATAAAGGCTAATATTATTGCACGGCATACGAAGTAATAGCTCCAATGCCGTGATCGAGTCACATTTTTTGACATTTCATGTTTGTGTTCTGTTTTTCTGCTTTAAGGACTTTTAATGTGACACTCTTAGTTATTTTATTAGTAAATATTGCTGGATGAATATTTCCTGCCTTCCTGATTGTTCCTGGTTCCTCCACAGAGTGGACCAGCAGAGCTCAGAGGTTCCCAGTGGTCCGTCTGCCCAGCAGCATCAAACACAGCTGGACTCCATATTTATGGTCTGTACATGAACAACAAC
>NW_015116223.1:31717-33396 GCF_001443285.1 Poecilia latipinna
TAGTGGAGGAGATCCAACAGTCTCTGAGTTCAGGAAGTCTCTCCACAGATAAACTGTCTCCTGCTCAGTGGTCAGCTCTGGGTTTCATCTTAGTGTCATCAGGAAAAGATCTGGATGTGTTTGACCTGAAGAAATACTCTGCTTCAGAGGAGGCTCTTCTGAGGCTGCTGCCAGTGGTTAAAGCCTCCAACAAAGCTCTGTAAGGACACACATTGTTACTGCAGGTATTTTTTATAGAGAGGAATCTGCTAATGATGAGGTAAATATTGATTGATGATGTTTTAGTTCATTTAGTATAGCACTGTCTTTCCAAAGTCATCTACAAGTGGAGGAGTAAAAGAGACAGCTGTCCATAATGTTACATATTCAAGCAGCAAATTTTCTCTTCCTATTAAAACTGACTCTTGAATAATATAAGTCTTAGGTGAATTCAGTAATTCTTTTACCAATCTCCCTGTTGACTTTGTCATCATCTGACTCAGGAGGCAATGAAAAAAAGGAGATGTTGATTTTTAAGGCAAATCTGGTAAATGTTCATCAAATTAACAGAAATAAGAATAAAAAAGTAATTTAAAGTATTGCAATGAATTAGGGCTGTTGTAAACTTATATTTTAGTAATCGAGTAACCTATTGATCATTCTTATAATTAATTGAGTAATCAGACAAAAAAATTTTAAATAAAACATTGGCAAATATTATCCAATTTTTCATATTTGAGCATCCCTAACAATTACATTTTTGTAGTTTAGAAAATTAACTTGTAACAATAATAGTTCACTTTAACCTTAAGAAAAGTTATACAAAGATATTAAATTATATTCAATTTAATAAAGTGGCAGGCTCACCAATACGCTTATAAATATGTCTATACTCCAGCTTTAGTTTATGTATTCATCTTCAGTGAGTTTAATAGATGAACTCTTGGCTTGCTCCATACCTGTCAAGCTTTGGGTTTGAGAATACGGGAAATGAGCCTGAACTGGGGAACTTAGAGTGGTGGTAGTGAGGGGAGGTAGATTAGAGGTGAGCAAATGAACGTCACATAGGGGTAGAGAGGGGAGGAAATGGACCAGGAGACAGACGAATGTAAGTCCGAGTGGGAACGACGAACGAGCAATCCTAATGTGGGGGGACACGACCGGTAGACCAGGAGACAAATGCAAGAACGGTGGGGGGGAAGCAATACGGGATATTTAAGGCACCTTCGTTTATCACACTCAAGCTCATCTACCAGCCATGTACTGCCACCCGTTTGTTCAGATCGGGATGACATGAAATTTATTGTGCGGTTTGTAGCTGCAGCGCTTTTCCCGCCGTGTGCTTTGAACCAGCAGCTCCCAGAAGAGAAAGGTTACTGTACTCCAGGCATCGCGCCAGTCTTTTTAAGGATGCTTTTTGGTCCCCCAAAAACGATGAAAACCCGGGCATTATCATTAATCAATAAAATCCCCACAGGCCGAACTTGAAGATTGGGCATTATGCCGCTAAAACATAGCTTTCGTAAACAACTCAGAGGCGTAAGTAAGAGCTGTGCACACCACAAATAATGTTCTGGCCGGAACATAGTGCGCTAAACAAATTAACAAAGCTTCGAAGCAGGTAAATTTTCCTTGAGGAATTTTAATAATTGAGGTACTCGAATTACTCGAGGAATCGTTTCAGCCCTACAATCAGTGGC
>NW_015116223.1:39527-42153 GCF_001443285.1 Poecilia latipinna
ATCTCTTTAGGCGGCTGGCCAAGGCTTGGAGTTTGTTTGGCAGTTTCGAGTGCTTCAGGTATGGACATCTGGTTGTACTTCTTAGGTACTGATCTTTTCATTGCACCCCTTAGGAGCTCTGACAGCTGGCTCACTTCCCTCCTTGTTATCTTGATCTTAGCCTCTAACCGTCTTTTCCATGATGGATATTGGGTCTCATGGTTGCTCTTATAGCCGAGCATTTCAAGGATCACTGATGCTGAGTTGTATATCAGCTCATTGGTTTCTGTTATGGTGTTGGTAGGGATTGTTCTCAATGCTGCATTCACATCTTGAATGAGACTTTCTGATGGTACTTCACTCAGCCGTTGTAATTGGCGTCGGGGTTGCCTGGTGTTCATTCGGGCCACGATTCTCTCTCTCAGGTCAGTTGCTGTCTCGTCCAGCAGCTGATCGGCTTCTGCGGGGTTTTTCTCCCGCAGGCCGAGGGAAGTGATGCGGGATCAGGAAACGATTAAAGTTCTGCCGTCTTCTAATCACGTCATTTCGTGAAATGTTACCTGATTTCAAAAACGGTCTCGCAGAGAAATACTAAATGTTTCGTTTGATGACTACAAATTGGAAATAAAATTATTTTTTTCTTTGACGGACAACGAAAAAACTCCAGCGCAACCTCTGCTCCAAACTACGAACATTGTCGGCCCCTCTTCGGTTTTTTTTTGTTTTTTTTTTTGTGGAGGATCAGTAAATAACTTCTTGGTGTTTTACAACCACCAGGTTTGAAGGGCTTTAGCCTTCGAGTTGCACCACAGCGCAGCACATTTGAAACATCCAGGAGATCAATATCAGCTCGTTTTTATGAGTACAACTATAAAGGAGGCTGGTATCACACCTGATGTAAATCTATTTATTTATGTAATCACATGGACTTATATAAAGTTTTATACATTTTCTTTTCATATATTTATTATTGTTTTTCTTCTTTAGATATTAGGTTGGCTTAGAATGATTCCAAATAATGTACAGGAATGACCTGGTGCTGTTACATGTCAATCATCAGGGGAGGCCACTCGGGGGACCAATCAGATGACAGGGGGGCACTGGCCCCCCAGGGTCCCCCTCTGGCTCCGCCTCTCCCTACAATGAATAATGCAAAACAAATAAAAACCAGGACACTCACAAGTACAATACCCAACTAAATCTAGCGAAGCATATCCAAAACAACAAGCCTAACAAAATTCAGAGGCAATTCTCTGGAATTGCCTCTGAATTACAGAGGCAATTCCAGAGGTGCCAGATTTAAATAAGCTTGGCCCAGATGCTACCATTAAGGACCTAACATCAAGCCTATGAAACAATGGTAGTTAATCAGGGGAAGACAGAAGGCATCACTCTCTTCAAGGCTAAGTGGCCACATATAGAATGAACCAGTTCAAAACAAAAGGCAGCATGAATAACATCATGGTATGAAAAGAAAATGTGCATTTGTCTCCCTGTCTCCTCAGACTGAGTGGCTGTAACCTCTCAGAGAGAAGCTGTGAAGCTCTGTCCTCAGTTCTCAGCTCCCAGTCCTCCAGTCTCAGAGAACTGGACCTGAGTAACAACAACCTGCAGGATTCAGGAGTGAAGCTTCTCTCTGCTGGACTGAAGAGTCCAAACTGCAACCTGGAAACTCTCAGGTAAAATGTGACCAATCCTGGTGAAACCAGATTTCTGTCCTTTACCTGCTTTCAAAGATGATGTAATTATTATTTGATATAATAATCGATGTCTGACTGTGACATGGTTAACCTGCTAAATCTCAACACATAATAATGGATAATTTTCATTTCCTCCAGGCTGAAAGAATCATAAAGAAAGTTATTAAGAAAAGTGGAGGCCAGGCTTCCACTGATAGTGTAACTCTGGATTGTTGACAGAACAAAGGAGATTATTGCAGATCTTTCCAACCAGCAGTTGTCAGACTTTCTCAACCATCGTGTGGGAAATGTTGATTTTTATTATCTACAAAAGGAAATTCAGTTTTATTACCATTTTATGTTTTTAACAGGTTAAGCTCCAGTTTCTTGACTTTTTCCTCTCCTATAAATGTCCAGTTCAGACCTTGGGCTCTACCTCAATGTTCTCATCATGTAATGAATTGTGTGTCTGCAGCTTATCAGGCTGTTTGGTCTCAGAGGAAGGCTGTGCTTCTCTGGCCTCAGCTCTGACCTCCAACCCCTCCCATCTGAAAGAGTTGGACCTGAGCTACAATCATCCAGGAGACTCAGGAGTGAAGCTGCTGTCGGCTGGACTGAAGGATCCAGACTGGAGACTGGAAGCTCTCAGGTATGGAGGAACCTGCTGCAGGAGCAGAGAAGGTCTGATAGAGGAGGAAGAGGAGAAACGTCTTTAGTCAGTCTGATGGGAAACATTTAGTTTGAAGCTAAATATTTAGTTTGATAATTAAATATTTAGTTTGGAACCATAACGTTTATAAATGAAAGAATAACATGGTGAAAACATGACTTGACATTCTAAAACTCCCTTTATCTCTTATGACAGTTAAGAAACTCAAAGTACTGCTGACAATTCTGACTGTGTAACTTTGTAAATGGTATCTAATGAAAAACTGTAGGAATCTTTCACATGGTTCTGAATGACCCTG
>NW_015116224.1:0-7764 GCF_001443285.1 Poecilia latipinna
ATTGGAGCACACCCTCCGGTCCCCCTTTTTGAACAGGGGGACCACCACCTCAGCCTGCCAATCCAGGGGAACTGCCCCTGATGTCCATGCGATATATACAAATAAGCTGCTTTTGACCACCCTCCCCGCCCCCAACAACTCCACATTTACACTTGTTCATGAAAATGGCTGCAAACAGATGGGAAATTATACAACCTTACATCTTTGAAAAACAGAAGTGGAACATTCTGCACAACCAACAAGAATTCAGCAATTGGTTTTCTGATGGGAAGTCAACAAAGTATTTGTTTTTTCCAGCAGCCATTATATACCAGTAACTCCAGTATATAGCTGGAGTTCTGCTAGGGTTGCAAGGTGACAAGCTGGGCTTTACTGGGGTTGCTAGGTGAGGGGCAGTGCCTGCTGATTTGTGTTGTTACATTCCAAAGGTTTACGAAATTGATTATTTCCCAGACGCTTTAATGTAAAATTTTATAACGTGCACCTCACCCCTCTTTTCCTACAGATTGTATATTCTTATCATATGATTGGACGCTATCTCATATATATCTTTAGAGTGTGATAAATCAGCAGGGAAGAGGTCACTGATGCTCAAGATTATCTCAGTTTTATTTTCCTGACTCAGAACTTATCAGAATCAAAGCTGTCCTCTTTATCATCAAACACAGACCCATTTTCCTTTACAACAGGCAAATGGCCCTGCTATCTGTTAAAGAAGAAAAAAATCTTGTTGACTCTGTGGTTGAAGTCAGAGATGGTTTTGACAAGATTCATGTCCCCTAAGCTCCCCACTTTTTCACAATACAGCATTACTATGATTAAAACATTGTCTGTAACAGAGTTAAATTACTTAGTTCATGTGTAATTATCATGCAACTAATTCTACAGGAGCTTTTCATTTTTCTTAATACTTTTACGTTGCTGTTGCTCCTTCTATATTCCTCCCAGCAGAATCCTTGTGTCTGACGCTTAAAAGGCTTTCCTGTTGTGCAGGAAACGCCCTGATACAAGATATTGGGCTCATTGTCAAACACAAGTGAAAGTGAAAATGTTTTCTGCAGGGAACCAGTTCATCCAGCAGGTTCTCTCGTTGTGTCAGCCTTAGCAGCAGCAGCAGCAACAGCAGTAACACACAAAAGGTAACAATTGAGTTTTTTAACAATTTTATTGTTGTTACTGGATTGTTCAGAACAAAGTGACTGGCTCATGACAGGTCATTGTTAAATAATATGCTTGTTAATTTAACAATGTGGTGTATTAAAGTCGGTTAATGAAATTTTGAGTCGAAGTTAAAAAAAAAAAAGGTTATTAAAATAAGGTGCAGCCTTATAGGAGGATCCTTCCATTTTGCTTAAAGGGGCAGCACAGCATGCTTTCTAAATAGTGGTATTTTATAGCACAATCAAGTAGCTATGTTTACTTCAGCTGTTAAAAAAATTGCTGCACATATCAAATTTGACTTAAAAGAAATTTTACTTTGTAACTTAAAGCCATGAAACTGGGCCTTGGTCACTTTAAGAGATTCCTGCTCTTTCTGAAACTCTGCCTTTGGCTCCTCTATTAACCCTTTACCTGCTGTTCACTGAGATGTAGCTCCTATTATGAGTTCAGCTGATGCTAAGTTCCACCAGGTGTTTGCTAATTACTGCTGGCTAGTCTGAAGGAGCTGAGAGGGAGAGTCACAGAGTATTTTATTATCTGTAAGCCATAGTCATCAAAATAGTCCACTTGAAATACATGACCTCGTGTATAATGTGCACCTGTAAAACATCAAGAAAGTTATTGTAACTCAGATTATTCAAAACAAAAGAGTTTGTTGTACTAAAATGATGTAAAAAAAAAATAACTTTTAGGATTTGTTAAAACCTTTGGTTTTTAATCTCGATTTCTCTACCATGAAGCAAATTGAAAGTAGGACATGTACATTGTTGCACAGTATATTTAAAAGGCCTTGCATCCTTAATTGTTTATGTTGTTCTTTTGTCTCTTTTTGAAGGAAACCACAAGATGCTTTGTCTTCCAAGTGAGTGATCATCTCAGCTCATGTAAATCAGGATCTTTCTCCGATTTTTTATTATCTGTTCATATTTTTTCTGCTTTGTATTTTGTTCATCAGCACCTGTCAAAGTTCAGACGGTCATTACAGGGTTAACCTATGGCGCCGATGTAGCTCTGATGAACCAAGTGAAACGGAAGGTGAAGTTGGAGGGAACCAACCGGGATGGAAAATGCATCATCGTTTTCTGTCCAATCACATCCCGTGTTGGTTCAGATGTGGAGGCCGCCATGCAAAACATACCATGTAAGCAATCAGGCAACATTCTCTTGGTAATTTTACTATGGGTTGTTAAAATGTAATCACACATAGTTAATCTGAGTAAATGTAACATTCAAATGATGAATATAGTTGTTTAAGTGGAAAAAAGTCAAACTAACTTGAATCCATGAGGAAAAACATTGTAAATAAAAAAACATAATTATTAAATGGCTGCAGATAACAAAGTATTACATGATGATGGAATTTAGTGAATGACTGGAATCTTGATTTTGTTAATCCGTCACTTGGTAGAAGTCAGAACAACACCTAAAGAGCTGCACGTTTTACTGGAGAGAAAAAATCTGCAAGTAAAATATTCAGGCAGTAATTCATAAACTTGAGCTCAATCACAGTTTAGTTATAGAATTGAAGCCTCGTCTGCATCCATCCATTTTCTAACACCCTTGTCCCTCTGTGGGGTCAGGAGGTGCTGGTGCCTCTCCAGCTAACGTTCCAGGTAAGAGGCGGGGTCACCTGGACAGGTCGCCAGTCTGTCACAGGGAACCTTGGCATGACGAGGAGAAATGTTAAATTTGTAAACGAGTAAGAATAGATGTGCGTCTTCGCTGCAGTACGTATGCCAGGGCAATCGGTGGCGCTGTAACACTTCCCCTGTCTGGAAACATGAATGGAAATACTTTATTAGAAATTACACACATCTTCAATTAAATTTGCCCTAATACTTTTACAGTCTAACAAGGATTCTTCCAGTAAAAATGTTTTTGGTTGACTAAATCTGTTCTTTTTTTTCTGCAGGGGATAAAAAGATTGTCTTAGTTTTGATGCATCACACCCGAGATCCTGACTACTCGACTGCAGGGACTTTGTGGTCGGAAACATATCCCAACATCGACCTGGAGGTTCATGTTCTCTTCCATGAAAGCGTCCCGGGGTTGCTCACCTCTTCTAAGAACACAGATGCCGTTTACAGAATGCAAAAATATCTGCAACCACGTGAAGAAAATAACTGGATGCCTGTTGCATTACTGTTGGTATTTGTGTTTGTGATCATTTTGTGGTTTTCACTGAGCTAAAGCTTTGATCAACAAACTGATGGAGAAACACACAACGTGTCTCGTTATTCAGAAATGTGAATTAATCGATTTGAATTAATAAAAGTTATTCTTTTATGATTAATTAAGTACAAAATGAAATGAAACATTTATATACTGTCTACCTTATTCTTTATATATGTATAACAAAATCTGTGCTCTTCCAGATTGTGTTAGAAACTTTCAGTATTTTTGTGCTTCTGTCTTATTATTCATGTTTGTTTTCTTTGCTGTCATTTATTGTTTTCTTTCTTTGTGTCGTGAAATTAAAATATCAAGGAAATAAAACTACTCAGAAAACTGAGAAGTCTTAAGTTCTTGGAATACTTTAAGTGACAACCATTGACTCTTTATGTTATTGAGAATAGAAAGAGATTCTTCCTTTTTAAGTGTACAGACAGCTGAAACAGAAGCACCTTGATTGAATAATTTTGGCTTCCTGCTCAACCTGAGCCATATTAAAGCTCTTTGGTTAAAGCCCAGTGGCTCTTGGTCTTCACTGTAAAATGCACTGTAAAATAAAGTGAATTTTATTTTAAAATGTATGTAAACATGTTGCCACAAAAAAATAATCAAGGTCTCAAAATTCTAAGTATGTAATGGTGTCATGTGCCCGGTGTTTTTGTTTTGAGACCATCCATGTCATGTCCCTCATCTCCCTGATTCCCTGCAGCTGTGTCGCTCCCTGATTGCTTCCCTTCTTAAGCCTTCCTCAGTACCTACCCACTGCCAGATTATTGAACGCTCTCAGCAAGTAGTTTCTAGCTCTCTATTCACGCCCTCTGTGTTACCGCCTCGCTCTTGTTCTCTGGATTTGCCCCTTTTGCCTTGCCCTTGTCGGACTGCTGTTTGCCTACCCGGATCTCGACCTAGCCTGTTCTTCTACGCCGCTCACGCCTACTCCCTCGGACTCTGCTCTCTACCCCTTTGTGTATGACGTCGGCCCGGCTGACCAAGAACTTGGATCTTACTCTGATGCTACGTTGTGAGTACGCTGCCCTGCATCAGCGCTTCTCCCCCGGCCCCCATGCCCTATCTCCTAGCCTGTACAGCTGTCTAACCAGTGTGCCGCTCTTAGCTTACGCTAATAAAGATCCTAAGTTTTCTGCTCACTCCTGTCTCGTGGCTGATTTCGGGTCCTCCTAGTGTGCTCTTACAGTATAATCTGGCCACTATGGACCCGAAGCCCGTGCAGGAGTGGCGCGGTTCTGTAGAGAGAGCCATTACCAAGCTAGAGGCTAATATGCAGGAGATTATGACTATGCTCTCCAAGTTGTCTAGCCCCACAGCGCCTCCCAGTGCTCCGGCTCCCGCACGACAGCTACAGAGATTAACTCTTCCCCAGTAGCCTTGTCTGTCCCCTCCTGAGGTCTTTTGTGGGGAGCCCAGCCTATGTCGCCCATTTGTTACCCAGTGTGAGATTCAGTTTGAGCTTCAGCCCAGCTCCTTCCCCTCTGAGCGAGCTAAAGTCGCTTACATGATTTCGCTATTATCTGGAAAAGCTAAGATCCGTGGTACTGCTGAGTGGCAGAAGGACACGTTCCTCTGCTACAGTTGCAATGATTTCTCCAGGGAACTTGTACGTGTTTTTGATCCCAGCCCCCCAGATAGGGAGGCAGCTAGAGGGCTGTGGAGAATCAAACAGGGCAAGAGACGCATTAATGAGTACATGATTGACTTCCACACCCTTTCTACCGTTGGGGGCCCCCTCTAGGCTCGTGATGAGGTCTCAATTTCCCAAACCTTCTTCCTCTCCCCCCCAGGACCAACCTGAGCCTATGCAGATTGGTCGCTCCAGGCTGACACCTGAGGAGAGAGATCGTAGGCTCAAGAAAGGCCTATGTTTCTACTGTGGCAGTGAGGATTATCAACTCTGCCAGTGTCCTTCCAAGAGGTTAGTTCCTGTGGTCTGTAGTGCTCTACTAAGTCAGTGCACTACAACCGCATCTTCATTAATTACCATTAAAGCTGAAATTTCTATGCAGGGTTGCTCCCGCTCCTTAGCAGCTTTTGTTGATTCTGGAGGTGACACTGAATTTATGGACGCTGAGCTAGCTCGTACTCTCCATTTGAATTTAAAACAAAGTACTCGCAAGTCTGAGGTCCAGGCTATTGATGGTCATGTTTTACACCAGGTAAAGCTGGAGACAGAGCCAGTCCGACTGACCGTGGGAGGGAATCATCAGGAATCCATCTCCTTTCTGATCATCAACTCTCCTAAAATCCCTGTAATTCTTGGTGCCACCTGGTTGAGACTGCACAACCCACACATAGACTGGGAGCAGGGTTTGGTTCTCGGATGGAGCCCTCGTTGACTTTCCTCCTGTCTTCAAGCTGCCAATCATCCTGGGCCAGTTCTCCAGGGTCTCCCAATCTTGGACCCAGTACTTTCAGGGATCCCCAAGGACTACCACGACCTCAAAGAGGTCTTCAGTAAACATCATGCTACTTCTCTGCCACCACATCGCCCCTATGATTGTGTCATCAACCTGCTTCCTGGCACCTCTCCTCCCAAGGCTCGTCTCTATCCCTGTCTGTCCCTGAGGATCGAGCCATGCACGACTACATTGGGGAGGCCCTCCAGGCAGGAATCATTCGTCCTTCATCTTCCCCTGCTGGCGTGGGGTTTTTCTTTGTAGGAAAGAAGGATGGTTCACTTCGTCCTTGAATTGACTATAGAGGACTCAATGATATCACCATCAAGAATCGTTATCCCCCCCACTCACAAACACTGCATTTGAATGCATCCAAGGTTCTACCATCTTCACAAGGTTGGATCTAAGGAATGCGTACCATCTGGTGCGCATCTCTTCTCCATTCTCCGGACCTGAGTTGTCAATTCATTGTGGAGGTTGATGCCTCCGAGTCTGGTGTTGGCGCCATCCTTAGCCAGAGGTATGAGGATGGTAAGATTCATCCATGCGCCTTCTTTTCTAGAAGTCTCTCCTCTGCTGAGCGCAACTACGACGTAGGGGGCCGGGAATTACTGGCTGCTAAACTGGCATTGGAGGAATGGAGACATTGGCTAGAGGGAGCTAAGGAACCCTTCCTTGTGTGGACTGACCACAAGAACCTCCAGTATCTCAAGTCAGCTAAGAGACTCAACACCAGGCAAGCCAGGTGGGCCCTTTTCTTCTCTCGCTTTGTGTTCTCTTTGTCCTACAGGCCAGGCTCCAAGAATGTGAAGCCTGATGCGTTGTCCAGGATTTATGAAACCCTGAGTGAACCTTTGACTACTGGAGATTTTATTCTTCTAAAGTCTGTTCGACTGGCAGTAACCCACCTAGAGGTCGAGAACCGGGTCCGGGAGGCTAACCAACAACAACGGGTCCCTCCAGGCTGTCCTCCCCGCCGTCTATTCGTCCCTGACCACCTTATAACTGAGGTACTCAAGCTTTGCCATGTATCTAAGTTGTTTTGTCACCCTGGTGTTGCCAGAACCCTAAAGGTGGTCCAGGCACACTTCTGGTGGAGGAACATGGCCAAGGACGTCAAGGAGTTTGTCTCAGCCTGCCGGGTCTGCTCCCAGGCTAAGCCGTCTCGCCGACCCCCTGCTGGGCTTCTTCACCCTCTACCCACTCCCCACCGGCCTTGGTCTCATATTTCAATGGACTTCATCACTGGCTTACCCACCTCCAACAGGTACACCACCATACTCACTATAGTCGATCGATTCTCCAAAATGACTCACCTGGTTCCCTTAGTGAAGTTGCCCTCCTCCAAGGAGTTGAGTGTGATCCTCGCCAGGGAGGTGTTCCGTCTTCATGGGCTTCCTGTAGACATCGTCTCCGACCGTGGTCCTCAATTTGTCTCACGTTTTTGGAGGGAGTTTTGTGGACAGCTAGGAATCAAGGTGAGCCTTTCCTCTGGTTTTCATCCACAAACTGATGGCCACACTGAACGTCTCAACCAAGAGGTGGAGATCAAGCTTCACATGCTCTGTGAACAGGACCCTACCAAGTGGGCACAGAATCTGCCTTGGGTGGAGCATGCTATCAATTCTCTCCCCTCCAGTGCCACTGGGCTGTCTCCCTTCCATACTGTTTATGGTTTCCAACCACCCATTTTCTCCTTGCAGGAGCGGTCTGCCACGGTTCCCTCTGCCCATGCCTCAGCCAGGAGGTGCCTTAAGGTATGGAGAAAGGCCCACAGGGCACTCTTAACTACTTCTGCCATGTATTCTAGATCTGCCAACTGACACAGGATCCCGGCCCCTGCTTATCTGGTTGGGCAAAAGGTATGGCTGTCAACCAAGGACCTTCCGCTTTGGATGGTGAACAGGAAGCTGGCTCTGCGTTTCGTCGGACCGTTTCCTATCTCCAAGGTGGTTAACCCGGTGGCTGTCCGTCTCCGGCTACCTGCTTCCCTGAGGGTCCATCCCACCTTCCATGTCTC
>NW_015116224.1:12228-16819 GCF_001443285.1 Poecilia latipinna
GTGTGTGGCAGAAGGGAAATGCCTAAAACATGCAGGACAGGGAGGCAGTGAGGACCAGGGTTGAGAAACGCTGGGTTAGGGTAAGGATAAGGGTAAGGCTTAGGCTATAGAAATGAATGGAAGTCAGTGGAAAGTCCCCACAAAGATTTGCAAACATGCATGTGTGTGTGCGTGTGGTCAGTCAGGACTTACTAATATGTCCTCTGCTGATGCGCCAGCTATTTTCCACCAGAATTCATTGGATTTAGACATTCCTCTGTTTTTTTTCTTCCTCTCTCCCATTTTTCTCCATCAGATTACTCTGTGACTGTCTGTCCATACCGGGTAATCCACACAAAAGCACACTTACAGGCTTTTTACTTATATTTAAAAAAAATCTCCAATTGGTTCCAAAATGTATTTTTGTATGTATTTGTGCTGTTATTCCTGTGTACCTCTGAAGTTCCTGTGTATTTGTCTTTTTGTGTGGGACTCTGTGAGCATATGGAAGGTGGGTGTGTTTGCAGAGAGCAGGGTCCACATTGTTTGTGTCTTCTTGTTTGCTCATGCAGTTTTACTTTTTTTCCCCCTGCATCTCAGACAAAATGTTTGTGGCCGGTTCTCCAGTCAGTCTTGTCTTCGTGTGTGTTTATGTAAGACAGTGAAGGAGAGAAAAAGGCAGAAAGGACTGAAGAGCGGTTTGGAGCATCAACCCATTTAGGGTTGGCTGTTGAATCTGTCTCTACTCAAGTTTCTACCTGGTGGGCTTGTCGTCTGTTTAGATCCAGTAGCTGTGATAAACACATGTCTACGTCAAACCAGAAGAAGTTAGGAAAATATGTGTCTTATAAGCTGAAGTGAATGTCTTCTAGGAAAAATTTAAATTACTATTCTTGTTTTTGTTTTAGATTTTATTCAACAGACCGACACAAAGTACTGCATAATTGTGATGTGGAAGAGAAAAGATGCTTGAGTTTCACCAATTTTACAAATAAAAGTCTGAAAAGTTCATCCCCATTTAAACTCACCAATAAACCCAGAACATTCAAAGGTCACCTAATTCTTCACCAACACCAACGTACCTAAGCATCGGAACAGCATGAAAACTCAATAAGGGCCAAAACTGGGATTCGAACTCACAACCTTCTTGCTACAACAGTGCTATCAACAGAGCATCTGTGCAGTTCACACAGTTAAACTCCACTGCTTTATGTCACTTAGTTAAAAAAGGTTGCCCGTGTATGGAAGCTCAGCATCGAGTCACAGACTTTTTTAACCTAAAAATTTAACCCAAACAGATTAGTTCAGCTTAATTTAGTATATTTTGTACAATTAAAATACAGATCAATGATATTAAGAAGCAGAAATAATAATAGTGCAGGAAGAGGCAAAACCCCAATGGATTTATATAAAGTCACCAGTGAAATAGAATAGAAAAAAACAATATAATCCAAGAATATAGCTCTGATCAAAAATTTAAGAATAAAATAATATACAAAAAAGAAGATATAAACACATCTACAAAGTATTAATGAAAATTTGAATAAAAGGAATGCAATGAAAAAAGTGCCAATCACAATTCCTGAAATGCAGTTTTAAATAAATGTTAAACTCTTTTAACAAGGGTGTGCTGTGGTGGCACAGGGGTTAAGCACAGTCCACATATGGAGGCCTCAGTCCTTGAAGTGGCCATCACAGGTTCAATTCCTGGCCTGGCAACCTTTGCCACATGTCTTCCCCTTCTCTCATTACCCACTTTCCTGTCAACTAACTATCAAATAAAGGCCACTAGAGCTGACAAAACCTTAAAAAAAAATCTCTTAAAGTGCAAAAAAATCTAATTTTACATCCTCTGAACTGGAGAGAAAACTGATCTCTATTGCTCTGATATGATGAAGCTCTGAAATGTGGCGAGTTAACAATGAAACTGCATATTTGAATTAAAGCAGTGGAAGAAGCGCACTGGCATATCCTCTGGATTTACTGAAATCTTTTAAACAAAAATGTTAATTTGAACAAATGTTAATGGCAACTGTGCAGTATTTTTGGAATTGCGAAGAATACAAAATAAATACATAAAATAAAATAAAAATTACAATAATATTTGGCATTTTTATCTGGAAAAATACAAAATGATGAACCATGAGTACGTTGAACTTGACAACTTTGTACTTTCCACAAAGTATTGACTAATCAACTGCACTTAAAACAAAAAATTAATATTGTCGTTCATTTTCGTTCACTAAAAGGTTTCCATGACCATTCAGACATCTCCTGAAAGTTGCCATGAATATTCAGCGAACTTCTGAAGACAATGCTTAGTGGACGTCAAAATAAAACACTCCATATCTGGCGAACGCTGTGATTGCTGCCTGGACAGTTTACTAGAGGTTAAGCTGAAGGTCTGCTGGCCGTTTAAAGTCGTTTCATTTTGACGTCTAGCTGCAAACATTCACTAAGCATTGGCAGACGATGTTCGCCAAACGTCAAAATGACCTGTATTACCTGTATTAATGATGTTAAAGACTAACAACGCAAAACTAATGATAATAAAACACTTTATTCTGCAATATAAAGTACATAAGACATTATCAGCAAAAAATTCATTTGAAAATTGGAAGTGGTAGAAAAAAGAATACATTTTAATGCATATGATTTAATAAGACTATAAAAGTCAAGGAGAAATTCAGCATTTTAAAACATCTAATGTTTAGAAAAATCCCTCAGGAAAAGATGTGACCAGGTTTCTACTGCATGTAAAGCAGAAACACAAATACTAAGTTCTGTTTATTGAACCAGAATAATATCTGCTTCAATAAACTAAAAATAATGTTAGAAATTGACAGGACACCAAAGCTTCTGCAGAAACAGCCCAGAGACGTCAGAATAGAAAAATCCTTCCTCTGATTTTAAAGCTGCCAATGCCTCAGGGAGAGAAACGCATGGGGGGAATATTATTCATGTAACACACCTACCAATCCAACTGTGTGTCTGTGTGTGTGCGTGGATGTGTGTGTTGACCTTGCTCTCACTCTTATGGCAGGATTAACTCACACTGGACAGATGGCAGTGTGGTGGTGCTCCTCCCTCCCACACACTCATGCTAAAGCTAACACACACACCACAACTCAGCGCAGCATGGTGTGTGCTAGCCACGGCGTTGTGTCCAGGCACTACTGGAGGCTTAAATACACAAACATGCACACACAGAGTGAAACGGCAGGATGAAGGCCGTGTCAGCAGATGATGACTCTGATATCAGAAAGCTCTCTGCTGGTCTTTCTCTTAAAAACTTGTTCTGCTCTCACTTTTCTCTGGTTCTTCTCTTCATTAATCCAAGCAGGTTTGATGTACACAAACTTGTTATGGTTTCTCACAGGAGTACTTTATTGTAAAGACACCTGAACGTTTAAAGTGTTTTTTATCTGAACTAAATGAAATTTTGAACACTTTGGCAAAACTGGTTAAGTTTCAAAATGTTTATGGTTTCCTTTCAAATATGGCCTCAGTGTAACTGAAATACAAGCCCTGACTTGAATTATTGTCTTTAAGCTTGTAATAACCATTTCTTTGAGAATTCATAAAAGTTTAGATGTTCTAAAAAATCCTGCCTCTCACCCCGGAATGTTAGCTGGAGATAGGCACCAGCACCTTCTGACCCCACTAAGGGACAAGGGTGTAAAGAAAATGGATGGATGGTGATTAATCAATTATTGAAATAAAGCTAAACTAATTTAATAAATTGATTAATCGTTAACTGGAGAGTTCAGACTCAAAAAAGACCATTTACTGAAAAAATAACCCAACATCATCAGAGTTCTATAACCAAAACTGTACATGAATATTTTGGATTTAAGATGAAAACACCTTTGTCTGTAAATATGTTTTAGCCCAAACTCTTCAAGTGACAGTATTATCTTGACCCAGTTCACATTTACTAAAGGAATTATGTTGTGTTGCATTTTTTATTATTAATGTATTCTTAATAATCAGTCAGTAATCGATTAGAAAAATAATCAATAGTTGCATCCCTAGAAATGATGCAACACCAACTCCAATCTATTATATAGTGAATGAGTATTTCCTAAAAGATTGGTTGCTTTTAGTATAAGGAATTTAAGGTATAGAAAACTTTACAGAAAGAGTCTTTGACATTTAACCATAATGGACTCCAATATCACAGAGAGGGATTTTCAGTGCTTAGCAGATTAAGTCAATCATGAAGTGGACTGCTTTAATTCAAAACTATAATCCCATTTTGGGAATAAAATAAATTTGCTGAATTTCTTTAGGATGAAAGGAGAATATTACTTTAATTCACAGATTGACCAAAAATTGTGCAGTTTTCACTACACAGATCTCATTCTGTGGATGCTTTTTTGTTTTGTTTAGCATACATTAAAGTGAACTGTCTTTTTCTTCTCTACTGATTAGAATCTGTCCTTTTCCAGATCTCTGGGTTTCTGTCAGGAGATAATGACTCT
The DNA here is from genome assembly GCF_001443285.1 of Poecilia latipinna. Lineage (NCBI taxonomy): Eukaryota > Metazoa > Chordata > Actinopteri > Cyprinodontiformes > Poeciliidae > Poecilia > Poecilia latipinna. Next base: position 16,692 of record NW_015116224.1, read on the forward strand.
AACTTTTGATCAGCTTCAGCTCGCTTTGCTGTTGCCTCCAGCGTTTCTGGCTGCCTGCACTCGGCATTCAGGAGACAAAGTGAGATTAATGCTGAGGATTCGTTCAAGCTAAACATTCGGAAAATAGA
>NW_015116224.1:19477-21137 GCF_001443285.1 Poecilia latipinna
AAAACACCTTTGTCTGTAAATATGTTTTAGCCCAAACTCTTCAAGTGACAGTATTATCTTGACCCAGTTCACATTTACTAAAGGAATTATGTTGTGTTGCATTTTTTATTATTAATGTATTCTTAATAATCAGTCAGTAATCGATTAGAAAAATAATCAATAGTTGCATCCCTAGAAATGATGCAACACCAACTCCAATCTATTATATAGTGAATGAGTATTTCCTAAAAGATTGGTTGCTTTTAGTATAAGGAATTTAAGGTATAGAAAACTTTACAGAAAGAGTCTTTGACATTTAACCATAATGGACTCCAATATCACAGAGAGGGATTTTCAGTGCTTAGCAGATTAAGTCAATCATGAAGTGGACTGCTTTAATTCAAAACTATAATCCCATTTTGGGAATAAAATAAATTTGCTGAATTTCTTTAGGATGAAAGGAGAATATTACTTTAATTCACAGATTGACCAAAAATTGTGCAGTTTTCACTACACAGATCTCATTCTGTGGATGCTTTTTTGTTTTGTTTAGCATACATTAAAGTGAACTGTCTTTTTCTTCTCTACTGATTAGAATCTGTCCTTTTCCAGATCTCTGGGTTTCTGTCAGGAGATAATGACTCTAACTTTTGATCAGCTTCAGCTCGCTTTGCTGTTGCCTCCAGCGTTTCTGGCTGCCTGCACTCGGCATTCAGGAGACAAAGTGAGATTAATGCTGAGGATTCGTTCAAGCTAAACATTCGGAAAATAGAAAATAGATAGCAGCCAATGTGTGGTCTACTCTTATATTATGTCTATGCTCATAATTGCCGCTGGGGTTTTCCCAAGCACCCCAAACGATTCTCTTGCGTGGCCTCGTGTGATTTCCCATAATAGCACGTGGTCCCGCGTGATCTCACTCGTCGTCTTCTGCACATCAGTCTGATTATAATGAATCATGTCATCTCAACATGATTAGATTTCATAACCGTGAAGTTGTTCAATTTCTTGTTTATCCAACATGATTTTGTCATGTTTTCCTTTGAAACATGAAATTATTGTGTTAACAGTACATGATATTCTTTTGTTAATGTAATAACCCCCTAAGTTCATTTTTTTGAGTGTAAAAAGTTTCGGCTCTAGAATGGGGTGGTTATTTTAGTCATATCAAAATTGGTTTACATCTCAAATCCATAATGGAAACAATTTCCCAGTAATAGAAAGCTCAATATTCTGACAAAAAAGTTTGTCTTAATTTTTCCAGTCATGTTTGTAATGTTTCTAACCACCTACTTGTCAAAAACTGTTTTTATACAAACAATAAAAAGCTTGAAAATGAAGACTTGATTGTTGGAGAAATGTTTAATAGCACAGGTGTTCTTAGACTTCAGGAAAACTCAGAGCATTTAAGAAGCGCTCAGTATTAATGCAGACTAACGGGCCACTGAGCAGACATCAGAACAAAAGCATCCCTGTTGTATTGACTGTCACTCAGCCTACAGCTGTTATCTGTTGTATGCCTCTATCCAAACAATCACACAGACTAAAAAAAAAAAAAAAAGGGAAAACAATCGATGCAATCCTCCAGAGAGAACAGCTCAGACAATTAAAACCTGTCACTCTTTCTCTGTCTGCGGCCTTATTCAGCCCTCACATCCTCCAGGGAGGAAGAGGTTACCTT
>NW_015116224.1:24441-30186 GCF_001443285.1 Poecilia latipinna
AAAAAAAAAAAAAAAAGGGAAAACAATCGATGCAATCCTCCAGAGAGAACAGCTCAGACTGAAGTGCTGCCATGACTTCCTGCAAGTTTGTGCAGAGCAGGCTGTAAGTGAGGTGACAAGGTAACCTCTTCCTCCCTGGAGGATGTGAGGGCTGAATAAGGCCGCAGACAGAGAAAGAGTGACAGGTTTTAATTGTCTGAGCTGTTCTCTCGGGTAGAGAGAAAGTACAACATTTCTTCCTGTAGCAGCAGCAGATTTTCTAACAAGAAGAAAGGCTTAACTGGAAGCAAACACCCTGTGTTTGTGAGATACAGCAGCACCAACCAGACTGGTCAGGAAAAGATGCAACAACCAGCAACTTTTCAGCTTAAAAATTACATTAGTTGGGCATTGCAGTGCATTTAGAAAAAAAACAGTGCACCAGCAGCGAGAAGCATGCAGTGGATAACCAATATTAAGAACAGTATGTCTTGAACAAAAAGTAACTGGATGTCTTCTCTTCAACTACTACCATACTCTCAAACTAAATCATGTTTAGGGTTGGTGGACAAAATTCTCAACATCATCCAAAACAGAACAATCATGTTTTCATCTGTCTACAGAATGTTTTCTTGTATGGGTTTTTCTAGATTGGGACATTTCAGGGACATCTGGCCAGTCGCTTGGCTTAACATTAGCGTCTTCTTATCATAGATAACTGTAGAGCAACTTCAGGATGTTCCACTGCAGGAACATAGCGGCTGCTCTGGAGGAGTAAAAGAGTTGGAGAAACAGTCTCTGCCTGCTAGTCAACATCGTCTTTGCCTGCTAGACGTCATCGTCTCTGCCTGCTAGCCACCATCGTTTCTGCCTGCTAGCCACCATCGTTTCTGCCTGCTAGCCACCATCATCTCTGCCTGCGAGCCACCACCATCTCTACTGCCTGCTAGCTATTGTCTCTACAAGCTAGCTATCATCTCTGCCTGCTAGACACCATCTCAGCTTGCTACATTGTCAAAATTTCCTGAATTCCAAGAAAAAGTGAAGCGAGGTCATGACTTTTGGTCAGATAAGTACAATGAGACTCTGTCTGATATTGTTCTTAGGCGTTTACATCTTTGAAAATGTTCCAAAGTCTTCTGAGGACTTGTATAACAATTTAGCTCACTCCTTCAAGAATTACTCCAGGTCCATGACCCTTGATCAGACAATTTGGACCCCTTCAGATTTTATTACTCACTGGCACTACTTTAATCAAAAGCCAACAGATAACTTTGTCCATTTAATGTGTTTGTCTGTCTTAAGGAGCAATTTTGTGTTAGATGAATCTTCTCTTTAATACCTTGCTCAGGCAAGGAAAAATGGCTCAGTATCATATGTAAATGGTCAATGGAAAAGACTCTACTTTTATTTTTAGTATCAGGTCATGTGCAACCGAACCCAGGTCCAATTTTCAATAACATTGACACACCGGAAGAATTCAAAATCAGATCAGGTCTTTGTATAATACATATTAACACTTGCAGTTTATTGCCTAAGATAGACCTGGTTAAAATCTGGATTGAAACTACTAATATGGATATCTTAGTTTTGACTGAAATATGGTTAAACAATGCCATTACCAATAAAAATATTTCCTCAGAAGGTTTGTAATGTTTTTCGTTGTGATCACCTTAGGAAAGGTGGCAGTGTTGCCATCTATGTAAAGAACAACTTCCATGTTACACTTATATCTTCTGTATCCATTCCAAAACAATTTGAGTTACTAGCCTTGAAAATTTAATTCATTAAGGCTCAGCATATCACAGTTATAGGGTGTTATCGACCACTTTCTGCTGTCTGTGATGCACTCCCTAATATGTACAAATATCTAGCCGACCTAAATAAAAATGAATTAGTTTTGTTAGGAGATTTAAATCTAGACTGGTTGACAGCATCCTCAGATAGCTTAAAAACTGTCTGTGATTCTTTAAGTATCACCCAGTTAATTAATTACCCCACCCGACTTAACAACAAATGTCCTCTAAATCATCACTCCTTGTTTTGACAAACCCTGGACATAAATGTACAGGGATAGGAGTTTTTGCAAACAACATTACTGATCATTGTGCTGTAGGTACAGTTAGAAATCTTAAGTTACCAAAACCTAAGCCACGTATCTTGACCAAAGGAAATTTAAAACACCTAAATGAGCAAGCTTTTGTTCATGACTTATTGCATTTTAACTGGAATAGGGTCTCTCTTTTTGATAATGTTGACCTTGCCTGGCAGTATTTCCATTAAGAGTTTTTAAGACTAATAAATAAACATGCTCCTATATGTAAAATTAGGGTGAAGGGACAAAATAATCCATGGTTTTCCCCAGCTATTGGGGCTCTGCTTAAACAAAGAGATGCAGCTTGGTCTAGGGCAAGGAAAAGCAATACTGAGGAGAGCTGGCTCTGTTTTAGAAAATTGCAGAATAAATGTACTTTATTAATTAAGAAAGCAAAGTCAGATTATTTTCTTGCTGAGATGACAAAAAATTTTTTTGTTTTTGGAAAACAGTGAAATCAGCTACTGAGCAGGCGCCACTGAGTGACTTTCCAAATTTAGTTTGGAATAAAAGTAAAATGGTGTCTGATAAATTAGCAGTTTTAAATTATTTTAACGAGCATTTTATTGCTGTAGGCCAGGGGTGGGCAATCCTGGTCCTCGAGGGACGGTGTCCTGCAACTCTTGGATGTCTCCCTGGTCCAACACACTTGAATCCAACAGCTGAATCACCTCCTAAATGCAGTCAAGTTCTCCAGAGTCCTGCTAACGACCTCATTATTTGACTCAGGTGTGTTGAAGTTGAGACACTTCTAAAAGTTGCAGGAGACCGGCCCTCAAGGCCTGGAGTTGCCCGCCCCTGCTGTAGGCTCTCTATTTGATTACTTAAATTAATTCGGCCTAAATATAAATGTAAATACTAATGAGTTGTTTTTGAATACACCACTTTTAATTTTTCCCCTATTTGTACAGCTGAGGTTCACAGAGAATTGAAAAACATAGACACCAAAAAATCGGCAAGGATCCATATCCTGGATCCTTTTTTTCTAAAATTGGCTCCAGAGTTTATAGCAGAGCCATTGTCTCATATTTTTAATCCAAGTCTAATCTCTAACAAAATTCCTAGTGTCTGGAAATCAGCATTTGTTTTGCCTCTATTCAAGGGTGGAGAGTTGTCACAGGTAAACAATTACAGACCAATTTCTAAACAATGTATTCTAGCAAAAAGTTTTGAAAAATTAGTTGCAGATCAATTGAAGATCTTTTTAGATTCAAATTGTGTTTTACAAAAAGTACAGTCTGTTTTTAGGAAAAAACATAGTGCTGTTACTGCCACTTTAAAGGTTTTTAATTATCTTATTTAGGCTCTTGATAAAAAACATTGTGTTGCTCTGCTTACTGATCTATCAAAGGCATTTGACAAAGTAAATCACACGCTTTTAATTGATATTTTAAACAGGATTGTGTTCTCACATCAAGCTACCATGTCTGTAGCTGATTACTTGTCGAACAGAACCCAGAGAGTTCAATTGGCTGGCTTTACTTCTTCTATTCGTACTATTTGTGTCCGACAGGGCTCAGTTCTAGGCCCACTTTTATTCTCCATTTATATAAATAACTTGTGTGAAAATATGTCAAATGCTTTTTATCATTTTTATGCAGATGATTTAGTAACTTACCGCTATTCTTCATCACTTTCACAGTCAATTCAGTATTTGCAGTCTGCTTTTAATGTAGTTCTAAGCCGCTTACAAACTCTGAAGTTGGTTTTGGATGTGGATAAGACAAAAGCAATGGTTTTTTCACACTCTAGAAAACTACCAGAAATCCCTTTATTGCTCACAACTGCTATAGGAGCACAAATTGAGTTTGTCAGTAATTATAAAAATCCTCTCTTTATTTTAGATAGTTTCTTTTTAAAAAAAATCACATGGCAAATTTGTTATGAAGATTGAAAATGAAGATTGGGTTTTATTACCAAAATGGATCTTGTTTCTCTCTCAAAGCTAGAAGTAAATTGGTAGCTGCAACATTCCTGCCACTCCTAGATTATGGTGATGTTTTATATATGAATGCTTCGACCAAATGCCTTCAATCATTAAATACTGTGCATCATTGTGCTTTAAGGTACGTAACAGGTAGCAGACGTCTCACACATCATTGTGAGTTGTAGGCAAATGCTAAATTGCCTCCTTTAAGCGTATGGAGAAACAATCACCTGATGATCCTGATTTATAAATCTCTACTCGACTTGGCTCCAGCATACTTAAACTCTCTCTTACATAGATCTGTTAATTTCCATTCTTTATACTCCAACAACATTTTTCTTTTGCGTGTTCCACGTTTTCTAACTGAAAAAGGGAAGCAAGCTTTCAGTGTGATGGCTCCTACAACCTGGAATCAGCTCCAGTCTGATTTGGTTTCACTGGACTTATTTCGAGCGATTCTTAAAAATGGGCAACGATATACTACTAAACAGTGTCATTGTTTTTAAATTGTTTTTTTTTTATGTTTTACATTTGTGCATATGTATTAGTTTTTATTTTGTAACCAGGTTACTGTGTATTGCAGACTTCTGCCCAAGTCCCTCTTGAAAATGAGATCTAGATCTCAATGGGGTTTACCTGGATAAATAAAGGAAAAAAACAAAAAAAAAAACAACAACCCTCTGATTACTCTGAAGCTGATCATTAACTGAATGTTTCCCATCATCTTCAGTCTATTCAAGAAATAGTTTTCCATTATCTCCAACGTGTTTCTGGTGTTGTTTACCATTTTAAACCATCTGAATTCAATTTAGCTCAGCAGCCAATCAATTTCAGGACTTCTTTATATATTCTCCAGCAGCTAATCAACTTTTTCTATTTGAGTAACGAGGATCTGCTGAGAAATGTCTGAACAGACCCATTTCATTCAGATCTACAGACAGGAAAGCACCTTTACCAGTACATACAGCATTTTCTGCCATTGACCTTGCACAGAATGAAAAGTCTTACTGACAGAACTCCATACTATTATTAACTTCAACATTCCCCTTTCCATTTCTAAAACTTCACCCATCTGATTCTCCCTAACATTCATCCATCAGTCCATTCTTCTGTCCACCTATCATCTATTTGTTCCTCTATCCATTCCTCCCTTCTATTGCCTATCCATTCATTTCACCAGCCATCAACCCAACCATTCCTCCTTACACATCTCATCTATCTGTTGATCTGTCAGTGCATCCACTGATACTTAGTAAATCCATAAATTTATTTATTGCTCAAACCTTCCTTCATTGCTTCCTTGATTTCTTTGTTCCTTTCTTCTTGTTTTCTTCCTTTGTTTCTGTCTTAAAATGTTCAATATTTCAAGTCTGAGCACTAAAATTATCTGGCATTGGTATCAACAATGAAGTTTTGTATTTAGATTTTAAAATCCTCCAGAAATTGAGGAATGTGGAAAAGTATGGAATTACAACATGGACAAATGTTATGTTAGGCGACATGAAATAAACACCATTTACCAAAATCTGAAAGTAAAACATGACATACTGTGGAAAACATCAGAAAAAATATTCTGAATACAATATTTATTCATTTCCCATCCAGTAAATTGAAGTTAAATTGGTGCCTAAATCTATGATGTTGAGAGTTCTGTCAATCTGTCAGCAATCTAACAGTCTCTGTTATCAAACCAAATATTGTCATTTTTGACGCATGTCCAGCCTGCTGGACATGCGTCAAAAAT
>NW_015116224.1:33428-38816 GCF_001443285.1 Poecilia latipinna
TTTTTGACGCATGTCCAGCCTGCTGGACATGCGTCAAAAAACATGGATGAAAGAAATATGGATGAAAGCAGAACTTTTAAAGTCTACTAAGTGAGGCATCGGGACTTACTTGAATCTTCCCTGGCAGTGCTGACACTGATCCCCGACCCAGCCATGGTCACACACGCAGCTCCCGTTGATGCACTTCCCTGAAAAACAGCTCTTAACGCAGGGGGTCGACGAAGTCCCGGCGTGGAGCACCAGATGAAGCAGCACCAGTAATCCCAGATATATTTTCCACAACCCAGATGTTGACCTGGCCCAGGCGGGCAGAGGTTTACATCCAGCGGGACCCATGAGGATGGGAGCGCGCTGAGCTCCACACAGGCTGCCGCTTTCCCGGAGCTGATCCGCGGGGATCAGCAGTGAGGCGGGTCGTCTCAGGTAGCCCTACCTGTAACCCCGGAGTCTGGAGATAACGATTACCTACGGGCTGTCAGAACATGCTGAGCGGTGTGGGTTGAAGCCGGGGGAGGTGGGCAAAACAAGACAAGACATTTTGATGGAAGCAGTTAGAAAACACTACTGATGCGTCTCCACCTGGAACAATTCGTTCCGAGCAGCAAATAACCATACAATAAAATTCCTTTTCTGCATTTTTAAGTCTTCCAGAAAACTTCAGCTTTGGCGAAGGATCTTACGTCAGGAAGTAAACACACAGCAGCGTAAGGATGAAGCGCTCTTCGCGTTGGAAATTAACATCCAGACGAGATCTCATCACCCTGCGCTGCAACTCATCTGCTAACAAAGACTTGGGTTCCGATCTGCGGTGGGTGGACACGACAGCCGCGGCTCCTGCTGCTGTCCGGAGCTTCGCCTCGCTCCGCTGTGTGATAGCTCCACAGCTGGGAGTGGGAGGGAGTCCTGCACAAACCCCCCGGAGCGAGCATTAGCAGTACGGCCACGGCACGCGGTTAAAGGGACAGGACCCTTTTAAGGAGGCAGAGACAAAGCTGATGACGAACGCCTGCAGCGGCATCACTGGCCTGGTTTCACACACCTGAAGCACTGACAGATCACAGAGGTGGTAAAGAGTCACCATAATAAGGACGGATATCCGAATACATAGATGATTAACTAAACGATATGCTCCTAAATCCAGATGCTTGGTCCAAAAGGCGAATGAATAAAGACATCTGACAAAAGGTTTTGAACATGCAAAATTAAGATGTATGGATATGTACAGTTAGAGAAAATGTTTTAGTGAAAATTAAAAAAAGAAATTAAATAAATGACAGATGTTAAAAAGATACATAACTGGGGGGTGGGGGGAATCTTAAATGACCGTTTGGAATATAAAAAATGAAAACATGAAAACAAATATATTTGTTGAAAAATGTAAATCAGCTATGTTTTAGAAAACTAATGCAAGATGGGGGAATGATTGGACATCAATATGACTTTATAACATGGATTGTAAAAAGTAATAACTTTTTTTAAATGCTTGGATTTCAGGGTTTCCCCCAGTGTATAATAGGCCTGGCAGCCCGCCATCCTTTACTAGCGCCACCGCCAGGCTAAGCCTTTCTTGTTTATATTTTTAGGAAAATAAAAACAAAAACTTTTTTCTTTCTTTCCTTCTTTCTTTTTGTAAGCCGGATTGCTAGCGCCTCTGTTGCTCTGAGTGCTTCACCGACGGAGCAGATTTATTCCTAAAAGATATGTTAGAAGATAGGTTTAAAGTTTATGCATTTAAAGCCGGACCAATCACACTGCTGGCGCCTCTGCGCGTTGCCTCGCGTGCTGCATTAGCTTGATTAAATTTACCTTAGCGCGGATCCCACGCGCCTCCTTTCACTCAAACTGGACACAGGCTGACCTGACCTGTATGTATATTTACATCCACGCCCTGTGAGGAATTATGATTCTTTCCAGAGTTTTTGATCAAGGTAGGACTTTAAACACCACTCTGGTTAGCTCTGGTTGCGCAGCTCTACATGAACTGCAGGAATAACTTGTAGTCATGCTTTCAGAGGTGCATTGAGCGAATGGTGATGTAACCCAGGCTGTCCCTCTTTGGATCTGCAGCTGGTGGAAGACACCCTATGGACTCTGCATTGTGTTTTATTTTGTGTGTGAAGATGGGATGAGCTCCATGCAGAAAAGAGGAATTGGACACAAGGATCTTAGTTGTGGGGAGACCTTGGCACGTTTATTTCATCCACCTTACAGGCACACTCAGCATTCAACCGTTTTCTTTTTTACAAAACAATCAAACATCACCAGATAGAAAATGTAATTTGTGCTTAACTGGCAATCTGAACCAACAGTATAGTAATGTAATGTTTATTTTACATCGGGCTAGCGGAGCTGCTGCTTACCTTACAGCAGGGCCATGCAGAAACCACTAAAGGGGCAGGTGCTCAAAAAAAAAGAAAAAAAAAGAAAAAGGGTACATCTAACCGCACTCTAGGACAGAATATTAACAAAGCCACACAGCTTTCAGAGTTTAATAAACAATGATAAATTACAAAATTGTGAGATATAAAATCAAAGCTAAGGAAAATCTTTATATAGACCCTACAACTATGCATATGTAAGATATTTTATTAGTAATTTCTTTCTGCAGGTCTATTTTGTTATAGAAAAGTATTGCAATATTCAAACCTAGTGTAATTAGTGTAAAGTGCTGAAGCAGAAATTATACAACGTTCAACGTTTTCCGTCATCTGACAAGTAGCAAGTCTACTCCACTTTTTACATCAAAAACATTTTTTTTTAATTCACCAAAACCTGTTCAGTAATCTGGAACGTTCGCTACGTTGAGCTCCAGTTAGCCGCCTTATCTCACTGTGTGAGAGCCAATTGCGTCATGCGTGACCGGCAAAAGGTCAAAGGTAACAAGGTGACTGGAGGGCTTATTATGTTGTACAAAAAAAAGCCTAACAAAAAATAATTTTAGTACATGTCATTATGTGTCAGAAGAGGGCTTAGGAAATAATACCAAAAAAAAAAAAAAAAATTGACCAAAAAGGCACTTGGGGGCAAGGAGCAAAAGGGACAGGTGCTCAAACCCCCCTATCCCCCACCCCTCTGCACGTGCCTGCCTTATAGGCAGTAAACACCATAGACATAATATAAGAATAGACGCCTCATGCACCGCTCTCATCTATTGTTGCTGACGAGATTTAAGGCGGCCATCTTGGAGCGGTCCACCACTCCACTCAGCGTTATGTGTTTAGCAGGCACAATGACGTATCAGCGGATTTAATCGATCATAACACACTTTGTTACTGGAAACCATATTCAAACATCTATAAAAGCTACATTTACAAACAATTGTATTTTTTAAGTATGTTTTTAATACATAGTTCATCATATTTAAAATATGCTTAATGGCTATAATAATAGAATAGGAATGGAATATTCTGATATCGATGTATGATGAGCACTTTACAAAGCACACAGCCGTTCATAATTTATTTAATAAATTATTTAGTAATATCAATACATATTTATATAAAAATACAAACACAAATAAATGATTAACATAAAGCTGACAGATAATATAAATTATCTGTCAGCTGTTTTCCAGCCAAGGATTTCCAGCTTCAGAGTGATTCAGCAGCTGAGATTGAGTCCAAAATCCGACGCGAGATTCATCCGTGCTGCAGTGAATCCGTCTCTCTTTAAAGATATTTCCCACTTCTTGTGGGGATCCAGGGTTTTGGGATGGTGGGGTTGCTCTCACTTTTTGTCCACCAGAGGGCATCCTGAGGCTTTTGCCTGGAGGGTTGGCCTTCAGCTCCGGTTCCAACGCACCTGATGTCAATCTCGTCAGCTCCTATATTAGGAGGGAGTCGCCGTCACTTCGCTGCCAGAGTATCACCTATGTTCGGTACTTCAGGCCCCAGAGTTTTCACCTCTGTTCTGACCTTGCCTAGAGAATTTCTCAGTGAACCTTTTTGTGCCTCTCCCTCAGAGATCCGAGATTGCCTGTGCGCCTAGCAGTGGAATCCCCGTTTGCCTGTCCGCCCTCTGACGCCGCCTCTCCAGCCGTCCACTTCCTTCTGTCAAGCCCTGGACTCCCCAAATGCCCTTTCCCCCCTCCCGGCTCGGACCCGCTCCAAAACCACATAAGGTCCACCTACTCCGTTTTCTGAAAATCCCAAACGGAACCTGAACTAACCCTCCCTGTCCTCCTGTGCTCAGATTTCTGGTGTGAGCCATGAGAGAGATCCAGGACCCTCATATTACCTGTCAGCTTCCTGTTTTGTTTCTTTTCAATAAACCACACACAATAAACACCGGTGTTCTCAGTTGTGTTCTGCATGTGGGTGAAAAAATTTTAATCCGACATGACACTTCTTCCTCACATCTTGTCTTTATGAAACCTTCAAAACAAAAACGGAAGATTTGGGAGCTATCTTACTTTTGAAAGAGTGAAAGAATTACATATAAATAATAGTCTTTGCCACCTGTGTAAACTTTGCTGGTGAATGTTATAACACATAATATAAGTTTTATAATATATGTCACATTGTTTCATTTCTAATGTAGGCTCTTGTGTCAGATAATCTAAGTCAATGTTAGAGAATAATTATTTTTTTTTAGATTTACGGAATCTCAGTTAGCCTTCATAGCGGGGCTGAACCAGTATTACACCAAGCACTATAGCTAATATTAGCTGGTATCTCGTTGGTGGACATAAATAAGGTAAGGAAATATTCTAAGGACAATATATACACAATAATATGTCCATCTTACTTGTGAAATGTTATCTGTCAAGCCCTCACATTAATAGTCCATCGATCCAAACAACAATATCCCTCAGTGCTGAGGCATCTTCTGCTGTTTTGGTTGAGAAAAGTAGGGGGTTCGACCGCTCCAAGATGGCCGCCATATTTCCTGCGCCGCAGCAGCCAATCAAATGCGATATGAAAGAAGATGGAGTTTGTCTCACCTGGTAAAGAAACACGTTTACTTGAGAAAGGAATTAAAAACAGGTGGCGCTGGGCAAAGGAAAGGAGACAAGACGGGAAGCTGGCGGAAATTTTTACAAAAGGGGGGTGCTGGGATTCCTTTGGGGGGGCGTTTGGTCGAAGATAAACTTTACACCTTACAATCACAACGTACCAGTTTAGACTTTGAGCAACTTCCTAAAACTATATTGTGTAACATTAAATCATGCCTGGCTGCAACTGTATCAATGGCAGCTCTCCTTCTGTTCAGTGTTTGTAGCTTTTGGCACAGCTCCGCTCCTGCTACTAGTAGCTTCACAGCATCAGTTCAGTGTTACACCGGCTGCTGACGTTGCTGTGATTCACTTTGTCTGGTGTCTGATTTTCTAATATTTTATGTTTTATTGAGGATTTTTGTACATATGTTTTGGCAGTTCTGTGATCATGT
>NW_015116224.1:41591-42073 GCF_001443285.1 Poecilia latipinna
TAGATAATAGACAAAGATGTCTGCCAATCAGAACTCTAGCTCCCGTGTTCTTGACCAATGACTGTAAAACGTTTTGTAGAAAAGAAGCGCATGCGTTCGGTTCGGCGGTTAAATCAAATGCGATATGAAAGAAGATGGACTTTGTCTCACCCGGTAAAGAAACACGTTTACTTGAGAAAGGAATTAAAAACAGGTGGCGCTGGGCAAAGGAAAGGGGACAAGACGGGAAGCTGGTGGAAATTTTTACAAAAGGGGGGCGCTGGGATTTCTTTGAGGGGCGTTTGGTCGAAGGTAAACTTTACACCTTACAATCACAACAATACCAGTTTAGACTTTGAGCAACTTCCTAAAACTGTATTGTGTAACATTAAATCATGCCTGGCTGCAACTGTATCGATGGCAGCTCTTCTTCTTCTTCTTCTTCTTATTCTTCTTCTACTCAGAGTTTGTAGCTTTTTGCGCACCTCCGCTCCTGCGCATCA
>NW_015116225.1:0-12675 GCF_001443285.1 Poecilia latipinna
TCAAATAGATATTTTCACTAGAGACTAGACCAAAGTGATGTTTTGTGTTTTTGCATTTTGACAGATTTCACACGGAGGCAGGAAGAAGCACCTGTGAGGCGTTGAGGACCTGAACGGTGAAGCTCTCCAGTCCTGTGACGTTCCTCTTGTCACAGTTCACTTTATACGTCTTTGCTGTCTCTGTGGTGTTCGTTTCTTCAGCTGGGAGTTCTGCAGGGACCATCTCCAGAGTGACCTGGAGGTGAAACAATAAAAGTAAAGGTTCTGGGTGATGTTTTCAGCCCTTCAGTCATTTCACAGCAGCTTGTATTTCAGTTTCTGAGCTCCAGCTGAAGAACCTGCTGCATTGATTCTGCTTCCGGTTCCTCCAGCAGCTCCAGGTCTTCGGCCTGCGCAGGCGAGACGCACCGATCGCCGTTCCCATCGCAGGGGGGAGAGAAGCCTGACTGGAAGTCCTTCACGTTCCTGGGAATCAGGGATTCGATGTCAGACGGATCGATCGGGGTTTCAGTCCCCATCACCGCGTCTGCGATTTCAGCCGTCTTAAACTGCCGTCTGGGCAAAGAGTCCAACTCCTCCGACTCAACAAAGCTGGGTTTATTCTCCGACTCCTCTGACAGAACAACCTGAGGAGACTCATCAGTTCCTGAAGAAAAACAGAAGATATCTCATTCAACATTTCTAATTTGGTTCAGTCAGGAAGGTTCAAACACAAATCTCACAGAGAGGAGGGGTTCCCTTACGAAACCCCTCCTCTCTGTGAGAGGAGAGGTTAAAGCTGCAGTACTAACTTAAAAAATAAATATGGTTTGCCAACACTGATGCTCCACTAATATTTATAAACATTTTTCACTATACATTATCCTCTGTTAGTTTTTATTTTATTTAATCTTGACCAAGTGTGCATTTCAGATTTCTATTAAATATGGGTTAATTTTTAAATGCTTTATCCAACTTATTTATTCCAAAACTTACTTGACAGAAGAGTCAAAAATATAATGTAAAACTGTATTTATAATCTATAAAGAAGATATAATACAGATCTTTATATCTGTGGCAAACAACTACCTATTTTATTAAGTGGGAAAAAATATTATCACATTTACATGTGTTTAAATTAGCCAGCTTAAGATATTAATGAAAAATGGCGTCACATTACAAGACGATAAATTGACTTAAACACAAATATAAGCAACACAGAACCTTTAATTAGTGCTTCTATATACAATCTTAACATAAATGTTATACTTATTAGCATAATCGTCGGTTAATTTTCACAACATTGACAGTTAGTGTCCTACCTTCTGCTGTCTCAGCCGATAGACTCAACATGGCGGGACTATGAAAAATGAATAACAAAACAAACGTTATAAAAGGTTTACGATACTTCCGCGACATATTTTAGTTTCTAAGACGACCAGGCGGTCAGAGAAGTGATGATGAGGCCATTATGATGAGATGTGAGAGCAGCATTTGTTTCCTAGGAACAAATATTTCGCACTGTGGCGGAACTATATAAAAGATACACCGCAAATTATAACTTCCGGGGTGCTAATGCAACGTTTGATTACGTAAAGAATGAACATTAAGAAATTCTAAACAATATTTTGCATAGATTTAAGGTTGATACACATTTTATCTTATTTTTGTCATTTACAAATAAATTTTTACTTTTTTTAACTTTATATTTTAACTTAACTTTCTTGAATATTGTCAATAATGATCATTTTTACGGTTATTTCTATATTATTATGTAACGTCTCCTTAATCCTCTATTATTTTTTTTAGTTTTATTTGCTGATATTACGTATTGTGTTGTGTAGGAGATCTTTTTATGTTTTTATTCAGACTAAAGTATATTTTAGGGCTCATGGGGGAACAAAAACTAACATGTGCTTCCAGATTACTTTAGTAGAGCTTTTTCTTCTTTCATTGCTTTCAAATTACTTCCAGAATAATTTCATTTTTTTCGATTAGGCCTGCAAATAAAATGATCAAACCCATTGTTTTAAGGTTAAATTTCATAAAAGCTTTAAAGAAAAATCTTTAACAATATAGTGGAAGCTCTTTTTTCTTTTAGATGCAAAAGAACATGATGTTCTTTGTGAAGGAATGAAAAGGTTTAAATGTACAATAAAACTTAACTTAAACTCAGGTAAAAGGGAAGTGGGAAGTTTTTGTGCAACAGATCTATAACAAATTACCTTCCAAGAACAAAGTATGACTTTATAAATCAACTGAGGATAACCATCCACTCCCAGTGAATTTATAATGAAGGAATACTTGTTTTTTTGTACAAAAAACATGTACAAAATGTTTTTTTGTAAATTTTTTAAATGAACAAAAGAACAACTTAAAATCAGGTAAATGTTGGCTAAAACATCTAAACTATTTTAGATGTTTTTATTTCATTTTTTACCTTAATAGTTAATGAAGTGACATTAACGTTAATCCATCATATCATTACATAGTACTTAAATATTACTACAGGAGTTAACATCTATAAATGTCTTTATATTGACATACACTGTGAAAAAAAGGCTTTTCAGACACTGAACAACAAACACTACAGTCAGAAAAGCAAAACAGTCAGAAAAACAAAGAAAAAATGACTGAAGTGTTGTTTTTTTATTTATTACACAGCTTTTCAACATTTCACAACAATCATGCAGGAAGAGTATGAGAATCTGTACAAAGCTTTACAAGCTTTGCCAATCACACAGGAATGACTGGGCTTCACATTTTCTCCAAAACACAAACGTGAGATAAAGCTGCAGGCGGAGAGACACAAAACGGTAACAGAGATTAAACTATTGATAACTGGGATCCTTGGTTTGCAATGTCTTGCTTCAAATAATAATAATCACAAATTGTTTAGGTATTCTTTCTCCTCCTTTCAAACAAACAGTGGATCTCAGGCCTAATATTAGCTGACACAATGAGGTAAAGTTTTTCTAAATTCATACCAGCATCTATCTTTTTAACAAAAATTAGCTTCAGTTTAATATCTAAATCCCAGAAGATAATTAAGATACAATATATGAATCAAATTTTCACTCTATTCTCATTTTTACCAGCAGTTTTTATAGAAACTTGGAACCAGTTCTTGGGATTATTTATTCCATAGTTTTAAGCTAAATAAATGTTAGCTTTTATTCTTAGAATTTCACAACAGATTAATGATCAGATTGTCACAAAGACAACACAAATAATGATAACTCTTATTAATGGAGAGTTATTAATGATAATTCTACGTTAATAAAAACTTTCTGCCACAGTAAAGACAGAAAATTTACATTTAATTGTTAGCGCTAATGAAATCATGCTAATGCTAGCTCCTCCTGCTAACCAGCAGGATATGAAGCTATAAATTATTTAAAAAAAATAATAATAATATTGTTTGGAAAAACAAAACATCAGATCCTTAAAATATTCCAGAATATTAAATATGTAAGTTTTACAGTATGGATGGACTCATTGGCCTTATTTTAACAGAATCTTGTAAAGACAAAGTTAATATAAAAACAGTCAATATTTATGACAAAAGTAAAGACTAAAACTCTCATTTAACAATTTAGATAAAAATTAAACTAAAAAAGCGGAAATTAATTTTTTTTATCTTATGGAGGTTAAATATTAAAGTGTTAAAAATAAAACACAAATCTGAGATCTTTAGAAATTTGAAATTGTGATAATATACACAGAAATACAAAGCAGAGAAATCTTTAGTGTTTTATTATTTTAACATAAATTATTTTAGTTTAATTGTTGTTAACGATTCTTTCTCAAATTAACGTGCCATGTCAGTGTAAAAAAACCTCCTAATTAACCATTTTACTTGGGAAAAAGAAATGCCTTTTCAGGGCCGATGTGTGACTGTGACGGTGCAGCAGGACTTTATGCTAACCCAGCACAAGCTTCACTGTAAAGTGAAAACATTAAATCTAACAATAACACAGTCAGAATATTTTAGTTTATACCTTTGAAGCCATCATGACAGTTTGAAAGAAAAAAAATCTGATTTAAATCAGGAAATTGGATTTTTAGTGTTTGGTGTCAAAAAGGAATCTGTGTTTATTATCCACATACAAAACCTTAGAGATTTAAATTGCCTAAAATCTAGATAGAAAGTGTACATTATTATTTTGTGTTTTGTTTCACCACAAATTATATTTATTTTTAATAATGCTATTCAAACCAAACTCATGCTAGCTTCCTTAGCTAGCTGTGGTGGTGTAAGCTGTTTTCTGATTTTGGGTAAATTAAATGAACCTCACAGGGACAGCGCTACATTTCTAAACATTTTCAGGAAATCAGGACAAATCTTTCAGTTTCACATTTCTGAAGAACTTCAGGAAATTAGCCTGAAGATTAAGACATAAGGACAAAGTGTAAATATAAAGACAGCTGATAAGTTTAACAATAAAGACTACAACTAGCATTCCTGTTGCCATCCTGACACGTACTTTGAATAAAAAATGATTTAAACCAAAGTGTATCTGTTAAACAGATAAAATGTGATACAAAGAGATTTTTTCTTTCACAGCATAACAGATTAATAGAAAAATCAGACATAAAGCAGCTGATATGAAAGCCTTTTCATTTTAGCATCTAATGCAACAAGTTTTACTTCACCCATGTTTTGTTTATATTGTTTGTTATTTACATTTTAATGTTGAATCGAACCTTTTGAGATGCTGCGTTCTTTGGTAAAGAAGAGTTAAAAAGTCTTTTTCAGAACATTTGTTCACACTGCACAGATAATCCAAACATTTCATAAAACGCACACAAGTTAAAAGACCAGAAAAGTAAAAAGCAAAGAATGCATACAGTAAATTATTGCACCAAATTGATCAATTTTAAATGGTTTCCAAGAAGAGCAACTTAACGAAGTTGAACTAAACTTGGACTAGGCCATATTTCTGGATGGGGCTTCATAAAAACATTAGTTTTACATAAAGTTTGATTTCAAGAGCTTAAAGGCTTATGATGAAACTAGAAACACACAAAAATAAATAAAACAAATACATATAAAGCTGGAGCTTATGTCGCACTGACAAAACAAACAAACCAGAGTTTATCTTGTAAAAATTAAAATGCCAATACATAATTACTAGGCTCCCAGACAGAAAGGTGAAAGAATCTTTCTATATAATATAATCATAATGTGATAGTCAT
Source organism: Poecilia latipinna (assembly GCF_001443285.1). Taxonomy (NCBI): domain Eukaryota; kingdom Metazoa; phylum Chordata; class Actinopteri; order Cyprinodontiformes; family Poeciliidae; genus Poecilia; species Poecilia latipinna. The sequence continues at coordinate 5,179 of NW_015116225.1, forward strand.
GTTTCTACTCGCTGATACTTTGTTGGAACAATTAGTCAGAAACAAACAAATAAGAAACATGGATTCATATTTACTCCTCAGATATTTTCTGATTTCAAAAACCATCTTGTTTATCTACAGTTATTAATAATGAGGTAATGTTTATCATACATTGAGATATAATTACACGTGGATAATGTGTAGAAAAGTATTGCCTTAAAAAGAAAATCTACAAAATGCGTCTGTAATGAAACATAAGTGGAACGATCCATCGTTTGGGAAAACCACTGAGGAATTTTTAAAAATGCAGAATTTCACCAAGAAAACAGAAATGAACTAATTAAGTTTAAAAGGACAGATTGAATTCTGCAGGATGAACAATTATCCAAATCTTTGCAACATTCCTGTGAGAAACACTGAAAGAGAAAACACTTTTTTGTTTTGTATTCATAACAAAAGCAAACATTACAAGACAGGTAACAGTCGTATTTGTCACAGCCTGCAGGCCGAGGGAGCCGTCAGACAAAGACATGCAAATAACAAAAAGATATTTTGGGAGCAACATTTTGAGTTTCGGTCAGTAGAGTCCAAATAAACCGAGTTCATCTGAGTTATGGAGTTTAAGAGTCCAAACAATTTACAGATTCATTTTCTGGGCGCAGAGACAGATCCCAGCATTCCTTCTCTTCTGCTTGGACTCTGCGTTCACATTAGCTTACAGGGTAAATACATTTCAGAAAATGAATAAACAGAGGGGTTTAAAAACATAACTTTAAAAGGATTTAAGCATCAAGTGAAAACTTTAGCAACAAAAAAACTGAGATCATCCAGGCAGAAACATGGCTTGGAGAGAGACGCTGTTTGTGAGCATAAAGTTTATCAAGTGGGAAAAATGATCTCAGTTTTTATTTTCCATGCAAACGGCTTACTAACATATTTATCAATGTCTGGAAGAGAACATAAACAAGAGCAACAAGCCTGAACACACCTGAAAGGAAACGAGATGGCATAATTATATTTGACCTTTTCATGATAAGAACAAGAACGAAACTCTAGTAACGTCACGTTTTCTTTGTTTCTCCTCCTGGGTCACATGATCAACAGCAGGATGTTACTACTGCCAGAAACCACGAAGAAGAGGAAGAAGACAGGAAGTGGTTGGAGGATGATGGTTTTTAATGACTTAATGAGTGAAAAAAACTTGTTCAAGTGAGATTTTATTTAATTATGTTTCCTATTTGATGGAAACACCATAATCATGAAATTTGCACACATTTGTAATTGAAGCACATAATGGAGAAATTAATTTTCCATTTTAAATTATGTTAAAATGCTACATATAAAGTGGAGCTGCTGCTCTGACAGGCCTGCTGTTCCCATGACGCTGTCGGAGATCTCCACCATTAGCATTAGCATTAGAAACAAACTGCGGTTTATCAGGCGGCAGGCACACAAATGACAGCAAGACAACAAGAATTTTTTTAAAAAAGTGTCACAAATCAAAATGGCAGCCAGCCCCAACGGGAAGCAGCGGCGTTCCCGGCCAGGTCAGGGCGAGGTGGAGACGGTGCAGAGCCGGTCCTCGGCGGCCGCCTTGTCTTTGCAGGAAGGTTCACAGAGGACGTCTTTGTGCGGTAGAGGGTAGGGGAACGCCGCCGCGCTGCAGCTGCTGCTGTAAGCCAGTTTGTTGAGGCGGGAAAGGCCCTTGATGCTGCCGGGGGGCCGCCCGGGGCTGACCTTGTACCCCGCGGCCCGCGTGGTGCCGAGCGGCCTCCCCGGGCTCGTCTTGAACCCCGCGGCCCTGGTGGTGCCGAGGGGCCGCCCGGTGCTGGTTCTGTACCCGGCCAGCTTGGTGGTGCCCAGCGGCCGGCCGCGCCGGCCCGACTTCCCGGCACCTTTGGTCTTTTTCTTCGCCTCGCCGGGCGTTTGCTCCGAGCCTTTCAGGCCAGGCATTTTTCCAGGTGCGCGCGGGTCAGCACCCAGAAGGTCCTGTCTGTGGCACCCCAGCGGCTTGTGGCTCTGGGCGGGTAAGGCCATCGGCGCCAGCGTCATCTGCAGGGAGGCCGGCGGCGGAGGCGGGTAGAACTTGCTGGGCTGCGAGGCGCAGAGGTCGAAATGAGCGGCGGGGTGGTGAGCGTCCTCCGCCAGGCAGGACGGCCTGCTGCTCATGCAGAAGTCGCTGGTGGTCACCTGGCGCATCATCTTTGCTGGGGGTCAGAGTAACGGGTCGTTACTGGCGAGGAAACGCCGAGGAACTCACGGCTCCATGTCATGCAAAGTGCTTGAGACGGACTGAATAACTGTGACTGATTAGGAAAATAATTTAGAGAATCAATTAATCGCATGATAAACTAAAACAAAATCAATTTCCATTTGAATGATTTATTGTTTTTCTAAAAAAAACTGGATGATAAAAGTTTTCAGTCTGGTGTTTTGGTTTTAACCTTTTTTGAAGGACAATTTTGTTTCCAGAGTTTTCATAATTAATTTTGTTTCTATAGTTTTATTTTGTATATTTAACATGTCTTCCAGTTCCAGTGTCAAATGTTCATTAGAATTTAATGTTTATTGATCTTTGATAATCTGTTCTTATTATGCCAATAACATTATTTACTGGAAAATTGTCTCTAAACAATTTTATCTGTTATGGCAATAACTTCTGGGAAAATTTATCATCCAGCAAAATCCGCTACCTAGAAAATCTTTGTCTATATGTCGATGATATGATGTTATTATTTAAAGACCCAAAAACATTCCAGCTGTTATTAAACATCTGATTTTCTGCACTGATATACAATATTAGTAATAGTTTTTATGTTCAAGTCTAATATTTCTATTTCTAATAACTGCACAGTATTTTCTGTTATAATCTTGAACAGTATAATATTTTTATTGTTTATCTTGTTTTTATTTTTTTTCACACTTTCTATGTGAACTTTAATAAAACTGTTTCTATTTTATTCCTCAACAACTGAAACAATCAAAAATAATTAATCAATTCAGTAAAATTATTCAGTAAACTGAAATAAATCTGCAATTCTTCTTAGATAATCTAAAATAGGATTAGATTAGATAGGATTATATCATCTACTGTGGACAAACCAGACCACACGCATCCCTCTCACTGATCCACATTTTTTACCTTTCGATACGATATCTGAGGATTAGTACCGACCGATATCGATACAGATTGACTTAAAATGTTTCCTTTTGTAAACACAGACACAAATGAATTGAATTACAAATTTATTTGATAACCTAAATCCACCAACAGCTTCAGCAGCTTGTTTGTAAAAACAACTTTGACCGGTTGAGTCAGAGCAGGAGAAAAACAAAGAAACAAACCGTCTAGAACCATACGTTAAAATAAACTGCAACAAACTTTCAAATGATTCAGGAACTGTAACTAGGAATTATAAATTAGCGTAAAATACATAATCTCACTTTCTGGCAGAAAAGCAAAATGAAAAAACTTCCTCAAATTAATTTCATATTTTTCATGTTAGTAAACCAACTAAATAATGGCTTAAGTTCTTAGACGGTAAAATCTCTACATTTTAGTGGCAAAATAAACCACAAAGAATAAAGTTATCAAATCAAAACAATGTAGAAATTCTTACAAATGCAAATCTGAAAAGTTATGGCGGCGGCCATTACACTCTAAAACCAACAAACTCAACTTTTTAGTAATAAATCATCACATGTTCAATTAAAATGAGATCAATAGTTTCCATTCTGATTATTAATATAATTTGAAACAAAAAACTGTCTTTATGGTTTTGGTTGTGTTTATTTTGGATAATTAACATATCTTCCAGTTTCAGTGTGAAGGTTTATTGGTCTGACACTGACATAAAGCAACAGTCTTCAGTCAGAGGATTCTTCAGATTCACTGCAACACTGACTGCTACAGTATCACCATCCACAACCTTTTACAGTTTTTGAACGATCTGAAATATAATTTGAATTTTGGATGAAGAAAGCATCTTTTAATTGATTTGAACATAATTTAAATTTATGTGGCGTTCAAATTTACATTTGCTTTAAATGGGGGAAGGGCCTATGGAAGACCAAAACTGACATAATTAAAAATAAAAGCAGAAGTATATGTATTTTGTTCTTCCTTTTCCTTACACGAGTTTCTTAAATATATACATTTCTTGGTGAAAGGTATGTTTAAGTTAAAGGGAATATATATATGTATGTATGTATGTATGTATGGTTGTCCCCTAAAATCTCTTTGTTAAATAAAACAGTGACCTAATTTTCCTCGAACATCAGAACCTCGAGAAAAGTGCAGATTTCCCTCCGAGCAATCCAAAAAGGCGCAGATTAATCAACAAACATAAAGTTAATTAACATTTTACTCTCTAAATATCTGCATTTATTCTCTGATGGGATTAAATCACATCAATAATGACGTTAGAGTGATGTAGAGTTTACTATCAAATACACCATCTTTACTGTTTTCCATTCACAAATAAATACGCGCACATGGATTCCGCATCTTTGCGTCCAGACACAAAAACCGCTCGGTGACTCCGGCTGCCTCCAGCCTGGTTCTGGCCCGGATAGCGGTCCAGCAGAAAACATGGCAGCATCACGGAAAAAGTGACGATATTTTAAGTAAGAAAATCTTAAAACTCTCGGGGTTACTGTACCTCGATTGTTCGTAGATCAAGCAGAAGGGTTAAGGAGAAAAATGATCTTTCATCCCTCAAAGCGGGAGTCGGTCCATTTTCTCCCCTGTTATTTTTCCACTTCACGGCTCGGTTCGGTTCGGTTCGGCTCAGCGTGAAGTCAAACACATAGAACCGGTTCGACGTGAGCGGCAGCGAGGCCGAAGAAACGGTTCCTTTATTCCTCAGCTCCGGCGGTTTGGATAAGAAACGCAGCCATTTTCCATTAAAAATTAATAAGAATGGAGAGCGCAGTCTGAGCATGCGCACCGCAGCCGAACAGCGGCTGAGGTTTCCAGCCTTTCCGCCTCATGAGACGCTTTGACACGAAAAACAGGAGCGATTATCGGCCGCAGGTGAATGAAAAGGGAAAGTTTTGCTTCATTTTTAACAATGCTGTCGAGAAAACATCAGTAGCTGAGTGGGAATGCTTTCTAAACGCCGCTCGCTGTGACGGTGGGAATTCCGTTCCTTTTTAGGAGATCCGCATCATTTGGCTCATCACACCAAAATGATTCAGCTTCCAAAAAGTTTGTAATTTCGTCCAACAGTTCAATAAATGTGAATAACATCGTAAATGTACTCCACTCTTACATGTTTCTGATCACACAAGTTTTAATATCAAAGAGCACATTAAAGAAGCAGTTTCAAAATGATTTCAGTTGTGAAAGTATACAATCACCTACATTCAACCATGATCATTTATTACTGCATGCCTGAACGAATAAATCGAGATAGAACCTGTCTGACAACATGAAGTAGGCTACAAGATGTAAAATTAGCAATTTGTAATCTTACTGGGAATCATTTGAAAACTGAGTTCAGGTTGATTACGTTTGATATTAAAATTGGTTTGATATCTAATAACATTTAAGATAATTTTTGCAGCACTGCTGATTTATTAGACAGGACAATATATTTCAAACATTTATTTCTGCTAATTTGAGCTATTAATAGTAAAAAAAAAAAAAAGATTAGATCCAGATGTGCAGAATTATTTATTTTTCAAGTTTAAAGCCCAAAACTGCCACAAATCATTACTTACACAAATTATTTAAGAATATATTTGTAGACATGATTATTTAAATAAAATTTGATATGCATACATTATTTAAATGTATATTAAATTGTTTCATGAATAAATGCATTTTTAAGCCTGTGTTCACTGCATGTTCAAAGTATCCTGAATTATTTAAATACATATTTTATGTCATGAATTGTTCTCAACTGTGAAAGTGAGTGGGCGGAGCAAGATGAGCGATTTAGTTTCAATGGTTAGTTAGTTGCATGGCAGCCAATCAGAGAGAGGGTAAAATTTGATTATGACTCCAACATTAAATGCAGATAAAGGATTAAAAGGAAGTTGTTCACTAAAACGAACCGGCAGAACAAGTCGGCTCGGTCGCCGCAGACACATCTGGATCCCACTGCTTATAAATAATATAAAGACCAAGAGCTGCTGAATAATTAACTATATCTGAGCACATTGCCTTTATTTCTTCAGCAACCAGAAAACTAGAAATATTTTATCTTTGCATCAACATAATATTTGCAAACAAATTTGACTTAAATTTGTTTTCCATTAAAAATAAAAACATACTTTAACCAGATCACTGGAGAAACGTGTTGCTTTAATGTTAAATGTGGAATGAGAGCGTAAGAAAAACGGCTGGACAGTCGGGGAAATACGAACTAAATCAATGAAACATTAAAACACAGATTAAAATATTCATCATCCACTTTGATGAAACTGCAGAGATAAACGTGACATCGGATTATCCTCGCCGCTTCCTCTACAGCACCTTGTAGCGGCCTTTGCTTGTTGGCTGGTAGGAATTTTGCTAAAGGAAAAAAGAGACAATTACACATTTTAAAGAATTTAAAACAGCAAATGTCACTTATGTATAGTCAACCAAACACAGTTAATCTGTAACGACACATACTAATCTGATGAGCTCTTCCTTTATTAGCCGTGTAATCTCCGTTTTGGCTTTCTGCACAGCCAGTTCACTCGCACCTAAAAGACAGAACAGAAACACTTTACTACAAGAAAAAAACCTCAAAATCAAAGTTCTCTGAGAATTAAGGACTTAGAAAGGCCTTAAGGCCTGAAACTCAAGAGAAAAGTAAAGCAAATAAGAATTAGCGCAAACAAGCTTATCACTTTATCACTTTAAAACATTCATGCATGTTTCCAAATGTAAAACTTTTAGTTATTAAATATTGTGCAAAGTAAAGATTTAACATTTCTTCTTCCTTAAAAACAGATATAAGTGCACTGAATTACAAATTTATGTGAGAACTTAAATAGTTTCACCATCTGGTCAAACATGTAAAAACAACTTTAATTTGTTCAGTCAGTGAAGTTAGAATAAAAGCCAAAGGGAAACAAACAAAAAAAATGACTAAAGTAATCTGTAAAAATTAAACTGCAACAAACTTTCTTCCAAATGGTTCAGAAAGTGCAGCTAGGAATCCTAAATATAATGTAAAATAAATAAAAATGTACAGAATCTGACTGAAAAGATCTGCCCTTTGGAACAGCCATAGAATCCATACCTGAGCTAGATTTTTTATAATATTGGGACCGATACAGATATTGACATCAAAACAATTAATCAGCTTCAGTTTTTTTGTATTTTTCCCATGTTATAAGTCAGAAACTGAACAGGCGTGTAAATAAGAACAATAAAAAGCAGATCAGCAAACTTTATCTAATAATTTTGAGAAATGTGGTTGTCTCCATGTGTCTGCGTGTGTTTTTGTGTTTCTGCGTGTCTCTGCATGCGCCTGCGTGTCTCTGCATGCGCCTGCGTGTCTCTGCATGCGCCTGCGTGTC
>NW_015116225.1:16350-31333 GCF_001443285.1 Poecilia latipinna
GTCTCTGCATGCGCCTGCGTGTCTCTGCATGCGCCTGCGTGTCTCTGCATGCGCCTGCGTGTCTCTGCATGCGCCTGCGTGTCTCTGCATGCGTCTGTGTGCGTTTACCATCCACAGATAAAACACCAGATGACTTATTCTGTGTTGCGTATCTAAGCAGGAAGCAGTAAATGTTCTCACTCTCAATAGCCAGATAAATCTTTCGCTCTCCCTCCTTCGGCTCTTTGCCTGGAGGGAAATACGTTCCTCTGATGGTGATGGCCGCCTCAGAGTATTCTCCAATCCTCTGCAGAGCCTCTTTAGACGTCACCTTCCACCGGGCCGTCTGCACAACACAAGCATCACCACACATTTAACTTTCTGTAAAACTACACAATGAGGCGGCAGCTCGTCAGAAAAACATAGCTAATGAACATTTTTACTTTGTTTCTGCCTAGTTAAGAACAATTATTTGTTTAAATATCAAAATTGACATTTTTAAATATCCAAAAACTAAACTTGTTTTAAGGATAATTTTGTTTAGAGACTCCATAATTCATTTTATTTGTTTTATTTGAGACTAAAACACCAGACTGAAGACATGCATCATCCGGTTTCTGGTAGAAAGGGAAAAATGATAACTCATCCAAATGGGAATTATTTAACTTGTTTTAATTTATTATGCAATTAATTTATTTGTTATTAAATTTAAAATCTGTAGCATGCTGCATATGCAGGATTTAGTTTGTTCTTTATACAAATAATTCATACTTTAATCTGTTCTAAGTTTTTTTCATATTCTGCTTAGAGGGAAGGAATAACCTTTACTGTGAACAAGTAAAATAATAATGTATTTATGTGAAGGAGCTGAAACGAGTCGATCGACCAGCTGATGAACTGAGGTCATGAAACGGCTGACCTGAGGGAAGTCGTTGATCTCCAGCTCCTCCTCGTATCTCTTGACGGTTTCGGCCTGTTCGGCCGCCTGCCGCTCCTCCTCCAGCTTCTCCACCGGCGTGTAGTTCAGCTTGGCGTTGATCTTCTCCGCCAGCTGCTCCGCGATCGTCTTGGCCGACACCGACGGGGTCATGATGGGGTCGCCGCGCAGGATGGCGTTGGTGGCCTGCTGCATCACGTCCTGCAGGTAGAACAGGAAAACAGAACCAGACAGACAGGAACTAGTTACATTCACTCAGCAACTTTTTTAAAATGTTACTTTTCGCAGCATTTCTTCTACACTGTACTTTTTACTTTTAATTAAATACTTAAACACAAAATACAAAGAAAATTACAAAAAAACTCTAAAAATGTTTTTGCAAAGTTTCTGGCTTTTGTCAAATATAAATAATTTTTGTAATTCTAAAAAATGTTTATTCTGACTTAACTTCACACAGCGAGAAAAGAAATGTGACTTTTTATAAAGTGTATGAAAATATCTGGTTTCAACTGTAAATATTGATTTCCAAATTTAGACTTTTAATCAAACATTAAGTGGACTTTCTTACAAAACTGTGCAGTTTGAATCTAAACCACTTTCCAAACCGTGAAACATCAAAACGATGTTTTAAGAAACTTGAGGTTTCTGTGCCTCCTGCCTGGACCTCAGGCAGAATCGCCTCCGTCGGCCTGACCCACCTGAGCCTCGGCGCCCAGGTTCTTCTGAGCGTTGATCTTGAGCGCCAGCCTTTTGGCCATCTCCAGCTTCTGGTTGTTTCCAGCGGACCCGGGCATGAGGCCCGCCGGGCCCCCAGGGGCCGCCGCTGCAGCCGTGACGGCGCCGGCGGGACCGGTGGCCGCGCCGGGAGCCGACAGGTCCTTCACCCGCTTCTTAGAGTTGAACATGCTTTCTATTTGCTCCTCGATCTGAGGGAAGGAGAGGATGGAACGTTGCAGGATTACAGATCCTTTAAAGCGTTTTAACAGGCGGGTCGTTCCTCACATCCAAGGCGCCGTCCTCATCGTCAGAGTCCTGCAGTCCCAGCGCAGCTTTCTGCAGCTTCTTCCTCTCGTTGGCCAGAGCATGCTCCGTCTCATCGAACTTAAAGCCTTTCCCTGAGAAGCCACTGCTGCTCTTAATCACCTTACCCTCCTGCATGGGAGGAATCAGCAATATTTAAAGCTCAGATTTGATTTAAACAGAATGTATTATTTTTTAATAAATTTATCTCACCGCCTTCTGCTGGTCCTTGAAGGAAGCCCACAGCTGCTCCAGTTCTGGAGGAACAGCGGAGCCCGACAGCTCCAAGGCCTTTAGGATGTCGCCAGCGTAGCGAGCCTGGTCCTCTGTGATGAAGGTGTACGCGTAACCCTACCAGAAACAGATCAGCTGTTAATTCTAGAAATGCAAAAAGAAGCAGCAAGAGAAGGAAAGATCCATTAAAAGAAGACGATTCCTCCTCTAATCACACCTACAAAGCTCCCCTACAGTTTATATCAGCTCACAGCCACACACTAATGCTAAGTCAGTTAGCATTTAGCTGGACAATCAGGCGCGGAGCTAAGGGGGGTTGGTGGGGGCCCGGATGGGTGCCCATGGGGTCTGGAGGAATGGTTTCAAGTCGCTTAAATGTCTGATTGCAGACGGAGAAAGAGCGCCCTCGCCTGTTGAGAAAGGTGTATTTAAAGTTACTTTCCCTCAATGGAATATATACTAGTCAGTCTCAGTGACTGTTTCACTCACGGTTTAGCCGATGTGCTTCCTGGGTAAGAATCAAACGACAAACCCGATGGCAGCCAAACTACAACACCAAAATAAGGTCCAACCGGCCGTTATTAGCTAATCGATTAGCACCAGAGGTGGGTAGAGTTCCCCAAAATTATACTCAGCTTAGAGAAGCACTCCTTCAACATCTTTTTACTCAAGAAAAATTAAAAGTAGCCATCCAAAAATTACTCAAATAAGAGTAAAAAATGAATTTGGTTAAAAAGTTACTCAAGAACTGCGTAGCTGATCAAATGATCAATGATTTAAAGTTTAAAAATGACATCAGACAGGCCAAAATATAAAGTTAAGTGGAAATTTTGGTATTTTAAGAACCAAAATGACAATAATTCATACAGGCAACAGAAAATGACAAAATCAGGATAAATAAAATGATTCCAAATCAGTTTCTTTCAATAAAAAAACTTGTTAAACTTTAACAGAAGCTGCAGGTGTGAGTCTGAGTCTGGGGAGTTTCTGGTTAAAACATGTTTGATTTTCATTAAGTGGGAAAAAAAATCCAGAAATTTAACTCAAGTAAAAATACTTCATAATAAAATTACTCACAGTGTAGTAAAGAAACTCCCAAAAGGACATTTTTCAAAAGGTTACTGAAGTAAATGTTACCGAGTGAAGGTAACTAGTCACTACCCATTAATTTTAATCTGGTAAACCATTCGTCGACATGGCCAGACTCCTCAGAGTTCTCTGGTTCATCTTTCCCCTGTCGGCAGCTTTATTGGAGCACAGAGCAGAGTTTGAGCAGTAACGGTGTCGGACCTTGTTGCCCGCCCTGCCGGTGCGCCCCGCCCTGTGGACGTAGTCCTCGTAGTGGTTGGGGCAGCTGTAGTTGACCACCAGGATGAGCTGCTTGACGTCCAAGCCTCTGGCCGCCACTGAGGTGGCCACCATCAGGCGACACACTCCCGTCTTAAAGTCGTTGATGATGCTGTCTCGGTCGTACTGGTCGATGCCTCGGAGGAAAACGACGACACGGAAACTCTCAAAGATCACCGGCAAAAGATTCAACCGGAATACGATGCACACCATGCTGATCTAAGTTTACCTCCATGTAGAGACAGGCAGGGGTAGGAGGCTTTCATCAGGTCCTTCAGCAGGCCGTCTGCATGCTCCTGTTTGTCCACAAAGATGATGACTGAGCCTTTCTCCTGGTAGTGACCCAAGATCTCCAGCAGCTTCAGGAACTTCTTTTCCTCATCAATCACCAGCTGACAGAGAAAATGAACAACATATCAAACTATAAGCTGGAGTGGCTCCACTGCAAAACAGTAAATCTCACCAAGTACTTTTGGTCTAAGTTTCTACATCGCAGCTCACCAGAAGTAATAATAACTTAAAGGTAAGTTTCAGCAAGACGCATGAGTCTGTTTCCAGTCAATTATTTCTGATGTCATTTCACTTATCAGGAAAAATGACAAACTGTCAATGCAACTAGAACTTTCTCAATAAACGTTGAGGAATTAACTTAAACTCAGAAAGTCACTTATAAACAGAGTTTGGTAGTAACTGGTCACATGTATCCAATTACATTTACGTTTTGTAAAAATTTACTTTTACTACACTTTAGTAATTTTATTATCAAGTATTTCTGCTCTTACTGGAGTAAAATTTCTGGATTTTCTTCCCACTGAATGAAAATGAAACAGGTTTTAACCAGACAGACTCAAACCTGCAGCTTCAGTTAAAGATTTTTATTGAAAGAAACATTTTATTTTTGTCTGATTTTATTATTTTTTGTTACTTATATGATTTATTGTCATTTTGGCTCTTCAGATATCAAAATTTCCATTTGGTCTTTCTATTTTGGTCCGTTTGATGATGTAATTTTAAACATTAAATGATTGATTATCTGATCAGTTACTCAGACTTCTGACCACACAATTTTTGAGTAATTTTTTGGATGACTACTTTTTACTTTTACCCGAGTAGAAACATGTTGAAGGAGTTCTACTGTCACTTTCTTGTTAGTTTTGTCTTATTTGAAGTGTAGTAAAATATTCGCATTAGAAACCAGACAAAATACTTTGTAAGGTTTTATGTTTTGCAGTGTAGATAGAAGGGACATGTAATCTCTGAGAATAATTCAGATTAGGATTATTTACCACGTGCTGCTCCACATCTGAGCAGACCACGCTGCGACCTCCGACCTGCACCTCGATGGGCTTGGCCAGGATCCTGCGGGCCAGCGCCTCCATGGCTCTGGGGAAGGTGGCGGAGAACATGACCGTCTGTCGGTCGGGACGCACGTTGTCCACGATACGCATCACCTGCACGACCGCAACGTGAAAGATCAATTAGATTTTGTAGATTTTGTCTCATTACCTTGTGAAAATCTGAATAAAGCAGCACAACTGCCAGTGCTTGCAAACCTTAAACTTTTTCGCATTTTGTCATTGCAAACATTTCATTTAAGCTTTAGGTAACAGAATAACAGAAAGGAGGACATGTTAGAAATGATAAAGAAATGAAACATTTTCCCATTTAATCTGAGAAGTTCAACTCTTACAACTCTAAAGAAAACCCAGAAGTAAATGTAGTAAGATTACACTGTCCCCACTGTGAAGCACGGTGGTGGCAGCATCATGCTGCGGAGACAGCAGAACCAGGTTTATAGCAAATATTCATGTGTAAGAAAGGCCTAGTCCAAGGAGCTGTGGAGATTTTTTACTGATAACACCTTTTCTTTTTTTTCTTGTTGCTTCGTCCAACTGTTAATCTGAATCAGATCTGGACGCACCAAAATCTGGATTTTATCGATTTATAAAACTAACAACAACTAAATACAGCAACACATACTCAAAGGACAGACAAGAAAAGTTTTATAAAAATCTGATTTTTGGGGCCATTGAGAACTTTCAACATGTTTGGACATCTCTGGCCTAGTCAAAGTCCACAACAAAATCCAAGAGAGAACTTGTGGCAAACCTTGACCCTTTCCATAAGATTTAGTTGAAGTTGGAGATATTGAACAGCAGAGAAATGAGATCTATAAATGACTGAATCCTTTCTGCAGGACTTGGATAGACGGAGACGACTCAGGACTTCAGGTTCCAGCTGAACTGTGACCTCATTTCTCTCGACCCAGACATAAAAACGTGTTTACAAAAAAATACAGTGGAAAAGTAAAACTGATTTTATAATAAAACCAAACAAAATCCTCAATGAAAGGACAGACACAGCAAACCTGGAGGAAACATGCAAAACTTGTTTTAGAGGTGACGTCCTGGTCGTTGCTTTGCTAGCAGTAGCTTCTGCTTATGCTAGCGCCGTGCGCTAACGGTTATTCCATTGAGGACAAATCAAACGGTGTGCTTGTAAGAGCTTTACTATAAACCGTTTGGCTGTTTTTGTCTTGGGGAAGATGTGATTTAAAGGCGTTCAGAGACGTTGTTAGCGTTCGGGTAGAAACACCGACCTGTGGCTCAAAGCCCATGTCAAACATCCTGTCTGCTTCGTCCAGCACCACGTACGTGACCCTCCGCAGGTTGGTGACCCGGCCTACACGCCAAGGAAGAGGAGCAAATCGAAGAACAATCAGTCATCAGGAGAATTCAGCTCCACAAAAAAAGCAGCCTGCCTTTTTCTAGAAACATCCAGCTAACCTAGCAAACAGCCGCTTTCAGGATGAGGCTACTTAAAGTTACTTAATGTATTCAAATGTCAAAACATATATTTTTTCTCCTATGGCTGCATTTCAGATTCCTGACTCTGCTTGACTCTGGTCTTGCGTACCATCTCAGCGACATGAGGGACCTGAAAAAGTCAGAAAACTGCCTCAAGATACAAAACAAGAGATGGAGCCCATCACCTACAAGGGAAACAAATTACAGATTACCTCGCATGTGTGGAAGCCAGACACAAACCCTGGTGTTACCATTCAAAAATACTAACAACATGTGGCATTTAGCATGCTAACATTTATTCCCAGAGAGTTCGTTTAACTTGCTGCTGGACCATCAGAACAGAAATAAGTTTATTTATGGTAATAATTACATGAACGGTCTAATCCAAGTCCCTGATAGGAGGCATCATGAACGACCCAACCTACCTGTGCTCGCCCTGATCTTCAGGAAACTCATCACTGTCTTGTAGAAATGACTGATCCCAAAAGCGGTCAGATAATGTCAACAGTTTAGTAAAAAGGCACTGGTGAGGATAAAAACTGAGACCAAAACCTAAATCACATCAACGTCCTCCTGAGGAGGATGGATTCAGCTGAACTCACCGCTGTTAGCGCCCAGCATGTCAATCATCCTCCCTGGAGTGCAAACGATGATCTCTGCTCCGCGCTTCAGCTCCGCAATCTGGAACCAGCAACGAAACTCAGGAAAACTTCCACAGAAATCACCTTCAGACAGACGTAATCAGCATCCAACTCCAGATGAAATCAATAAGTATCAGAGGACGCAGCTCAAATTTGATTTTCAGTATTGGTAAATTCAGTCTGCGTAGAGCGTCTAACAGTACCAAAATAAAACATAACATTTCAGACAACATACAATTTAAATGTATTTAGTTTTTGTAAAGTGAGGGAGATTTAAGCTCTTTAAATGCTTTTTAAAGATTCCAAACTTTCATTAAAAGAGATTATTTTACTCATATAAATAGGCAGAGTTACCAAAAATATTATTCAGCCAAGAGTAGAAACACTTTAACATATTTTAACTCAAGTAAAAATTAGCCGTCCAAAAATTAGTCAAATAAGAGTAAAAAATGTATTTGGTTAAAAAGTTACTCAAGTACTGAGTAACTGATCAAACAATATTTAAACCATCAGACGAACCAAAATATAAAGCCAACTGAAAAGTTTGGTGTTTTCAGAACCAAAATAATAATAATTCATGTAAGAGACAAAATATAACAAATGTTTCCAAATCAGGTCCTTTCAATAAAAACCTGATGAAACTTTAACAGAAGCTGCAGGTTCGAGTTAAAACATGTTTGATTTTCATTCAGTGGGAAGAAAATCCAGAAATTTGACTCAAGAGTAAAAATACAAGTACAATGTGGTAAAACACTCTGAAAAGTAATTTTTTTTCTAAAATGTTACTCAAGTAAATGTAACTAGTTACTGCCCAACTCTGTTTATATGTAATCAGTATTTGAATATTTCAAGTTCTTAATTAGTATCAAAACATCCTGGATGAATAATTTCAGGCTAAATCAGTAAATCACTCCATGTTTCTTCCTCCATGTCCCTCTGCTTTCGTTTCCTGGTGATTTGATGGATATTTTCTAAAGCGGCCTATTTAAAGCTCTCTGGGCCGGACAGAGCGAGGCGGCTCTGCCTGGAGGTTCTTGTACCTGTTCGCTGATTCCCGTCCCTCCGTAAACACACACCACTCGCAGCCCCAGCGGTTTGGAGAACTTCTTACACTCCTTGGTGATCTGCAGAGCCAGCTCTCTGGTGGGAGTCATGATTACAGCTGTGACAGAAACAAAGGGCGTCCGTCAGTTTCCAGGCTGCTTCATACACCAATAAAACATTCATTTCTGACATGGAGCCTTACAGATTGGCCCCTCTCCCTCCTCCAGGGGGCGCTGGTCCATGATGTGGCGGAACATGGGCAGCAGGAAGGCGATGGTCTTCCCGCTGCCGGTCTTGGCGATGCCGATCAGGTCTCTGCCGGACATGATGGCGGGGATGGCCTGGGCCTGGATCGGCGTCGGCTTCTCATACGCTTGTCTGGTTTCATCGATTAAACAAAACATGAATCAGCTTTAATGTCACTGAACACAGGAGCCTGAAAAGAAATCACGCCCCTGAAAATGAGTCGCTTTGCGTCGTCACCAGGCCTGTCGCAATAAGAAATAAACCAACCAGGACGTTCAGATCACCCCTAAATAAGCATTTACCTTCAGAAGTCACCAAATCAGGAAATAAAATCCTCTTGTGGACTACTTAAAATTCATATTTATGAACTATTTTCTGTTATTTTGTGTACATAAACATAAAAACATGAGTAAGGTTCTGTATGGTTTAGTAATTTCAGACAAGATTAACAGGATGGGGCTCATAGTTTTGTAGAGAATTGTAAAAATCTAACTTTATTTTAACTTCCCTCATTTTAATTTCTGTATTTTTAGGTAAAAAAGTAGTAAAATAAATAAAAGTGAGAATCTTTGCTCTCACTTCTTCAGGGAGTTGAGGATCTTCATCGACACGCCGCACTGCACCCAGGTCCTGATGGGTTTGGGACAACCTTTGCCTTTGACGATGATGCCTTCCAGCTCCAGCCTGTAGGCGTTCACTTCTGGAAACAGGAAACATAATTTGTTTAAAGAGGACAACCGGTCGCTTATCTGGAAGAAATATCACTTCTAAAGATTCCTGCAGTCGGTCAGGATCGCTCTATGGTCCAATCAAAACATGTTCATTACAATTTTTACATTCAATCTTTGTTAGATAATCAGATTTCAGTCTGAGCTGTTTCAGGGTCTCTGTCACTTTAAATCCAAACAAGCTGCTGCTGGCCACGCCCCCAACTCAACGTTCACATACAGCGGGAAAACCAGCTGACCAAACGGGCTGAAGCTCTGCTTCGGTTGCCAGGTAACGGATGGAACTCCACTGGGGTTGCTAGGCAACACACAGTGCCAGCTGATTTGTTTCTGAAATGGCTCATTTTCCAGACACCCAAAAAAAAAACTTATTGGACAAAAACAACTGGATGTTTTTTTAGAGTTTGTTCTGATTTCAGAAGCAGCAGAAATCCAAACTGAAGAACAAAAATGTGCAAAATGTGAATTTGGAGTAAAAGTTCCCCTTCAAACAACACAGTTTTTCCAGTGGAATCACCAACAGTGACAGGCAATGTGTTTGTGCAGTCAGGCGTATGGACCGACCCTCTGTGGTCATCTTGGCCAGCTCAGGAACTTCCACGTAGAAGTTCTTGCGGTACGACTCGTACTGGATCTTGGTGTGGTCGACCGGCTCCAGAACTTTCCTCTGCTTGGTCTGAAAACCCGTCAGAGCCGTCTGCAGGTCCACCTCCTCTTCCTCCGATGAGTACTGTGAGAGGAAGGCAGCATGTTAGGCACCAGCAGCTCAGAAATTAAATCCAACTGGTTTTCACAACAAACAGTTTGAAGAGGTTTTTTCTCCTTAATTTTCTAAAAAATGACAGAATATTTTCAAGAAGTGGATTTTATTTCAGTCATCTCTTCTGTGAGCTGCACGACGGAGGATTAGGCTATGAAAATGTTTGTTTCATTATGAAAATGTAATTATAATACTAGCAGAAAAACATGAGAAAAAAGTTGTTTTTAAATAAAGTTAAAACCTAATATGATCACCTCAGGTTGGTTACTTCTCATTTGTTGCTCAAAGTCCTGATATTGATAATTTTATCACTTTTAAACACTTTATTCTTGCAATATTTCGGCTTTATTGTCATATTACTACAGTTCTATTCCTGATACAGAAATAGAGGGACATATTATCCTGATGAGAAAAAAACTGCAGATTTTTCCAAAAGTTAAATCTTCAGGTCAAATGGAGTCACTAAGCGGGTCTCCGCCGCACCTCCATGGCGTCCTGGTCGTTCTCCATCAGCTCGCCCTTCTTCTTGTGCGTCATCGGTTGTTTCTTGGTCTTCACCACCGTCACCACTTTGGTTACTGTCGTTGATCCTTTCTGTTGATTAAAACAAATCAATATCTCATGGAAATAAACTTTTAACTTCCTTCAAAGTGAAGCGCTCACCTTATCGTTCCCCTTCATGGCTCCGATGTTGAACTTCTTCACTTCCTGTTTGACCTCCTCCATGTAGGCGTCCAGAGGATCCACCTCGTCCTCCTCCACCTGCTGCTCCATCGGCGCCTCCTTCTCAGCCTCGCCCTCCTCCTTCTTCGCTTCCTCTGCATCCTTCTCTTTTCCCTCCTCCTTTCCTTCCCCCTCCTCTTCATCTTCATCCACTTCCATCAGAGCAGGACCCTCCTCATCGTCATCTGATATTTAAAAAAAACAACTGTTTTTATACTTTACCGAGTTAAATTTCTGGATTTTCTTCCTACTGAATGAAAAACAAACATGTTTTAATCAAAAACCATCCAGAATCAAACCTGCAGCTTCTGTTAAAGTTTCTGAGATTTTATTGAAAGAAACTGATTTGAAAACATTTTATTTTGTTATTTTTGTTACTTATATCAATTATTGTCATTTTTGTTCTTAAAATACCAAAATATCCATTTATCATCATATTCTGGTCCAACTGATGGTGTAATTTTTAAACATTAAATGATTGATAATTTGATCAGTTTACTTTTTAACCAGATACTTTTTCCTTTTCGTTGAGTAAAACCATGTCGACGTATTTCTACTCTTACTTGAGGATCATTTTTGGGAACTTTGCTCCTCTGGAGACACAACACAAATGCTGCAACTAACAATTATTTTAGAAATTGATTATTCTGATGACAATCTGATTTAAAAACTCCATATTCTGCAGATTTTTTTATTTTAACTACTTATTTTTTTATTCATTAACATAATTACATTAAATGATGGAGAAATTAAACAAATTCATTCAAATACTGTAAATAAAACATTTTAATGCCTAAAGTTTAACAACATAACCTTCCTTTAGTGAAAGTTTGATCATTTATAGTGAAGGATGAATCTGCAGTTAAAAAAGATTCATGTGAAAAACTTTTTGATTGATTAACGATTGGATATGAAAAGGAGATTAATATGAAGTTTGTTTTTTGCAGAATTTGAACTGAGTGAAGCTCAAACTGTTCCACTTTAGGAGTTTTGTATTTTTATCTTAAATGCAAATCTATATATTTATTGTTCAGTTTTGGGTCAATTATTGCTCTGAATATTTTGGTTTTTTCTGCAAATGGCCGTTTTTTCATTTTTTTGAGTGTATTCTCCAGTTAATCAATGACCAAATTATTTGACAATTATTTCACGAATGGACTCAGTCCTGCAAAGACATGCATATATTTACAGTGAAAGAAACTTTTCAAATCTGAAAAGTGTGGCATGACAGGGAACATTTTAAAACAAAATTTATCTTGAAGGTCAAAAATATTTGAGATACAAAGTTTCATCTTCCAAGTATCTGATAGAGCATTTTTAAATACTGCTCAGTAAATTGGTTTTATTTTAATAACAACTAAAAACATAAGAGACGTAAAATATTCCCATAAATATTCCCATGTTTGGGTAAATTTCCTGGGTTTTTTTTATCCTTACCGTCGTCGTCCTCCAGGCTCCATTTCTTGCCCTGTTTCATTTCCTCCAGTTCTTTCTTTATCTCTCCAATGTTTTCAATCGCCTTCTTCCTCTGCTCCTCTCTCCATTTCTCCACGCGCTCCTTCCTCTTCCTCATTTCTTCCTCCAGTTTGTTTTGGTCAAAATCTTGCTGCAAAGACAAGAAATGATCAGGTTTTCCTGCCACCATGAGGGGAACATCTGAGGTCAATAAAATCTGGGAGACACACTTTTGAACTTACGTCCTCCACCTTCTCATCTTCCTTCTCCTCTTTCACCTTCTTCTTCTCGGAAACTGGGTCGACGCTCTCCTTTTCCTTTTCTTTGCTCTTGGCTCTGAGAAGACAAAACCAAAACAACATTTCATCGGAGTTTAATAAATGTAATACATTTCTTTAAAATTCATCATTTTTATGGCACATCTACAGTTTTGATGGCTTTCTTTCTCTCCATTATTGATCCACTTTAAGTCTCTTTGTACAAGTTAATATTTAAAATAATATATGATATGAAAGTCATCTACTAAATTTAAATGTGAAAAATTCACAGCAGATTGATTTTATGGAAGTTCCTTAATCTCTAACTTTGTTAGTTTTCCACCCAGAATGAGGATTAGAATCATAACAGTCAGATTTAAGCGTCTCTGATTTATCTTATTATGTATCAAAATATTTCACTGTCAGGTGAAATAAATATAACTGATATTTTGCTGGACGATAACATTGTTGTTTGGAACTGTTTTTATGCAACATAATGATAATGGCACATTAACGCAAGTTCATCCTCTCAAACCTCTTTTGTAAAGAACGTTTTATACTGAACAGGAAAATATTTTAAATATCTAAAATGAAACATAATAATGAAAATCGATAAATGAAACGGAAATAAAAACTACACACAACAGAAATCATAAATAACATGGATTATGATGTTTTTCTAGACAAAATGAATCTTCATCAGAATGAAAATTATTGAGCTTTTGATTGATTAATTGCTTCTCAGTAATTGTTAGGACTGGAAACCAGCTGGGATGAAATGTTTCCACCAGCCTGGACCTGAGGGGATGAAACGCTGTGAGCTTTTCTGACTCAGAAAATTAAAAACTCACTTTTCATCTGACTTCTTGCTCTTTGCCGGGCTGCCGGTTCGGGACCTGCGAGTTCGACTCCGACTGCGTGATCTCTTCCTCTCCCGGCTTCTGGACCTCCTCCGGTCTCTGCTGCGGGACCGCCTGCACACCAGACACAATCACCAGAGAAATCAGAAAGGAATAAAAATATACCTTCAATTATAGCATGAAGGCAGCTGCTTCTAAACTGCTATTAATTTAATCTGATTTTCTTTCTATCAAAGGTGATTAGTTAATTCAACAAGTCGATGATTTTCTGCTCCTCACTTTTTGCAGAGGTCAGGAGGAAAAGGTTTGGTCTACATATCTACTCCTTAATTCCTAAACTTTAATAATTAAAGAAAATCTATTATTATTATTATTATTATTATTATTATTATTATTATATTTTATTCAAATATAGCAAACATTTTAATAAACTACACTGACTTTTAAAGTTAAACTGTAGTAAATTCTTTGAAAAATGAAAAAGGTACTCAGAAGTATATTCAGTTAACTAAACTGTAACGAATTACTAAATATATAGAAATAAAACAAATATAATCTCGAATAAAACAGGTCTAAGATTTCTGTAGCTGTATACAGAAGCTGAAAGTCGCATAAACATCAAATTTTGTGACAAACATGAATTTTAAAGTTTATTTTTGTTGGTGTTTTCCCGGCCGGGTGACACCGGGACGTACCGGGCTCTTTTCCTGTCTCTGGACCGGGACCTCCTGCGGTCTCTGCTCCTGGACCGATCCCTCCTGCTTCGGTCTCGGTCGTCTTTCTTTGAGCGCTTGTTGTCCGGGGAGCGACTCTTCGACCGGGTGCCCGACCGGCCGCGGGACGCTGAGCGCTTCCTGTAGTGTCTGTTGGCGGAGAAACAACATAACAAAAGAAAGAAAAATCATAACTAAGCAGCAAGAGTTTGATCGACTAGAGAACGTGCAACAACATCCGTTTTAGCTAGCATGCTAATGTTAGCATATTACGTAAAACTGCCAATTAAACGATTAAAACATTAATTAGGCAAAAAACTTGGACTCACCTGGACTCACGTCCCATTCCGACTTAACCAGAGTTGCACTAAATGAAGGTCAAATTGATTTAAGGGAACTAATGCGTCTCGAAATGCAGACGATGGTTTGTTTGTGTCGCAGAAACGTATGAAAACTGCGACAAGCATGTGGTAAAAATAGAGAGAGCGCCCTCACGTGTTCGGAGGTTGAAGAAAGCGTCACAGATCTGCACCGGATTTACTGTGGGAAAAGGTGTGGACATTAAATCAGAAACTTTGATAAATAGCAAAATAAGAGACGTCTCCTTTAAACTGTTGCACAGATTTTATTCAACTAATCAATACAGTACACAACTATAGTTTTAATATATATATATAAGGCAATATATAGACAAATCAAGAAACAATTAGTCATTTCTTCTGGATTTGTCAGAAGATTTTAGAAAGAATGCAACAACTTTATAAATTGTAACATTGACACTACATTTTCTCTCAAGTATGAGCATATTATTTATGGTTTTTATGATATGAATACTAACGCAGGGAGAAGACTGGCAATTAATCTAATTATTATATTTGGCAAATTTCATATCACAAATGTACATTTTCATCATCTTCACCCTTTTTTTTTACAGTTTTGGCTAAGAACTTTGAACAATATTTGTCCACCATTTTCAAGAGAACAAACAAAAATGTTGTAAACACATGAATATCACAGATCACTGGATGTTTTTAACTTACAGTGTCTGTAATATTTGCTTTCTGCTTTTTGTTTTTATACCAATGTAGCTACAATGCAAATAGGATGACACACAAACACACACAAATTGTCATTTAGGAAGTGAAACTGTGAAACACACACACACATATATATATTATATATATATGTGTGTGTTTCACAGTTTCACTTCCTAAATGACAATTTGTGTGTGT
>NW_015116225.1:34963-42018 GCF_001443285.1 Poecilia latipinna
GGCCTTTGTTTCTTTCCATTTTAATTATAATAATTTACAAATAATGAAAACCCCATATTTTTCTGTATTTACACAAGGATTCAACATTTGTAGCCTAAATGTAACACAAGGCAAGTTTATTTGTACTGCATGTTACAGCAATAAGGCAGTTCAAAGTGTTTTATGAGGAAAATATGAAATAACCAGGAAACATTACACTGAAGTGGTATAATAAAGAAAAGTGATGAAAAGTGGTTAGTTATTATGAATATAAGGCAGTTATAAACAAATGACATCATGAATTTCCAATATTGAACTTTATTGAAATATTCTAATTTTCTGATGCAGATATTTGGTTTTTCATTATCTGAAAGCCATAATCATAAAAATTACAAGAAAGTGGCTTAAAATATTTCACCAAATATGTAATATACAAAGAAAATTAACTTTTTCACAATATTCACATATTTAAGATGTACCTCAATAGATATCTGCTCATCAATAGAATATTGTTGAACAGCTAATTTACTTCAGTAACTCAATTCACAAAGTGAATTACACTCAGACTGTTTTCAAGCCTTTATTGAAAACACAATATCTAAGCCTAGACTATCACATGAAACTAGTACAAACACCAATGTAGAAATTAATGTTAAGTCCTGCTTAAAGGTTATTTTCAAAATGTTCCTTTAATCTGATAAATTATTTTTACTTGAAGTGAAAACTCAAGCAGCAGTTAAGAGAAAATCCTGTAAATCTTATTTTCAGGTTAAACTGTAAGATGAAGAATAAATTTAGAAAGTGTTGCTAGAGCCTCGTTAATCTCAGAGTTTATCCTCCAAATTAGACAAATAACAGAAACGTACAGAATAAGTCAGACAAGGGGCCGTTTATTTGGTATGAGCTGTTCAGTTTGAAACATCGCTTTTATACAACCTCAGCGAAACAACAGCCATTAAGACTGTCTAAGTAAATTTATCAAAAAATATGAAACAGAGCAGATAAGTTGTAGAATAAATCACACCAATTCATTTACATGTAAAACAGCATTAATAAATTAATTTAGGATTAAATAGGAGCAAGGACAGCAGAGAAAATACTGTACAAAAGGCTTGAAGGAAGCTCACAAAACCCACTGGTTCACACAAACATGGAACTTTATGCTCACAAACACATAATGCAACACTATGTTTTTATATGTTCCACAGCTAAATGCTTCATCAGACTCAGAGGAAAAACAGAAAACCTTGTTCATAATGCTGACACGTATTTTACATTCACCACCGATTGAACAGACGGCAGCAACGAGCCGACTGCTTTCAAATGGCTTTAAACTGAAGGATGGAGCGAAAACGACCCAAACATAAAACTTCATCTGGTTTTAATCCTACTGTAAACAATACCTGAAGATCATAGAATCAGATCTAAACTCCTTCATTTCTTCCACATTCTTTACTAACGTTACGCTAAACATGAAGACAGTTTAAAGTATTTCAGTTTATTTATTCCTCAACTAACGGATTAAAAATAATGACACATTTCTCCTCATATCCAAGCAAAATGGCCGCCCCGCTAATTTCTAATGAGCATCATGAGTATCAACAAATTATGGAGATTATTAATTAATAAAATTGTCATATTTCCCCTTTAATGTAACAGTAGAAAATTCCCTGACCATATCACCCATTCTTTCTGTTATGATTTTAATCCTTTATTGGGATTAATGAGCTGATTAAACTCTGTCACTGTAAAAACACAAAATCTTACCAAGTATTTTTCTCTAGTTTCTGGTGCAAATATCATATTAGGTTAAACTGAGACAACACTAGCTTACAAGTAACATTTCAGCAGATATAAGAGTTTAAGTTAATAATTCCTAAATATCGATGAAAAGTTCTAGTTCCACTGGCAGATTGTTTCATAAAGAGAACTCCACCGTAACCTAGCAACCCCAACTGACTCCAGCCTGTTACCTAGCAACCCAACTGGTAGATTGTTTCATAAACACAACTCCACCGTTACCTAGCAACCACAGCCTGTTACCTACCAACCCAGTTCTAGTTCCACTGGCAGATTGTTTCTCTTATAACAAGAAATTTTTTAATGTCATAAGTGAAATAATTTGCCAGTGGAAATACCTTTTTTTTTAAAAATCAATATTTAGGAATTATTAATCTAAAACAAGTTGCAGTTTATTGCTAGTTTTGTCTTATTTCAAGGACACTTGAGACATTTGCACTAAAACTACTTGGTAAGATTTAGTGTTTTTGCAGTGCAGCATCTCTTCATAATGGCTCCATATTATGTCAAAATGCTTAATTGCTCTTAACGGAAAATGTAGTTTTAAGTTAAATAATCTGCCAGTGTAACTGGAACGTTTTCATCGAAATTAAGGAATTATTTACTCGAAACAAGCTTCTGAAAACTTACTTGTAAGTTAGTTTTGTATAAATTCAAATGGTTCAAATGTTTGTACTGGAAACTAGATGAAAAATACTTGGTCAGATTCTGTTTTTTACAGTGTTCTGTAGAGCATGGACCTGGTATGCAAACAAAGTCAAAACATGAAACCTCTTCCAGAGTTTCTGTAAGCAGTAAAATCAACATGCAGGTTTAGACACTGGACTCCAATTAGAGCTGAAGAGCCCATCCAGGGGGTGCAGCCCTCAACATAAGGCAGCAGAATGTAAACAACAGGGGGCGCAAACGAGTAAGCCTCATCGGTATGAGGAGGGGGAAGAAGAAGAAGAAGAAGAAGAAGAAGAAGAAGAAGAAGGTGTGGTTTTGTTCTGTCAGGGCGTCTCTGAGCCGAAGAGCGTCAGGATCTCGTGGGAGATGATGAAGGTGAAGAAGTAGACGCAGAGGTCGGAGAAGACGTCGCCCATCCTGCGGTAGGTGTCCATGGAGCGGCTGATGACTTCGGCCGGGATGCCGGACAGCAGCAGGGCGGCTGTCAGAACCGTGGTTTTGGTTTTCTTCTCCACCTGAAGGAGCAGAAAAAATATCCTGCAGGTGATCAAAAACTGGAAAATATGTTTAAATAGTCATTCAAACAAAACTAAAGTTAGAGGACTGAACGCTAAAACTGACTAAAAAGGTTTAAATCTGTCTGAATGATTCAAATATGTTGGTGTAATTTTGATTTGTTGTGTATTTTCAGATTAATTTGAAATAAATTGGAGTGGTTTTGAATAAACAAAATTGAATTCAATAAAGCATTTTTACAACCAGATAACAGATTTTTTTATTTTCCTCATTTTCTCATAGAAAATATTAAGTTTTACTTAAATTTGTCATAAAAATTTGGAAATTGTTTAATTTATGATATTCCACAGTGGAGTGCTGATAAAACTAAATAACCTACCAGGAGGTTCAATTATTTATTATTTACATTTAGTTAAAAGAAAATATAGAAGAGTAACTTTACCTTTGGGAAGTATTTTGACAATCCCATGTAGGCAAGTTCAAGAGTCAGAAATGGAGCAAATATTGACTGGAAGAGAGAAAAAAGGAGAAGATTTTAAACCAGCTTTTCTGTGCATCTTCAATATACAACACAGCATTAGAAAATGCAAAAAGTGAATTCATGACAATATTATGACTTTATTCTCATATTACTCCGACTATATTCTTGTAATATTATAACTTTATTCCTGTAATATTATGACTTTCTTCTTGTGTTTTAATTTTTTATCTTTTTATTAGAATGGCCCTAATCCTCCATCGTATTAAAAATCCTGTGATTTGATAAAAACATAAGTTGGATCCTGTAGCTTCATGTTAGCAGCAGGCTGACCCACCAGATACTTGCAGACGAAAACTCTGACGAAAACAGCGAGGAGGACGCTGCCGACCAGCCGGAAGACCCGAAACGGATCGAACTCCTCTACGTCAGAACCGCCGTCCTGCTCCGGCTTCTCATTGGCCAGCTGGCTCCGAAGCTTCATGGCGTCATCGAAGCGAGATAAGTACTGATGGAGGCCTGGGCGCGGCGAGCCGCCGGCCTCGTCTGATGGCCGCTCCGCCTTCGCTCTGTGGCGGAGTCCTCCGACGTCGCCCTCCAGAGACGCCCTGCGAGGCTGGCCGAAGTCCGGCAGCGGGGAGCCCCGCCTCTCCGGCGTGGCGGTGTGGGAGCGGACGCCCGGCGCCTCCGACAGGAAGGGAGGCGGCCTGGGCGAAGGCGAGGACCACGGCTCTGACCTGTCCAGATCCAGGTGGAAGCGCGGTTCGGCGGGACGCAGGGCGGCTGCTGCAGAGAGCAAAACGTTTGGAGACAATTTGACTTTTTTCACCTTTAATGGCAAAAAACCCTCAACATTTTACAAGATGAAAAATAATTAAGGCTGAAACAGTTAATGGGATTAAATGTGATGAATTGATTATTCAAATAATCATCCACTAATCATTAACTGGAGTATAAAGGCTCTAAAAAAAGGTCAGCAAGATAGAACATGTTCTGTCCAGAACTCCTCAACTAGGACAGTTTTAGTTTCCTCTGGTTCAAATTCAGTTTTTTTTTATCTGTTCAGCACCTTTTGCTTTTTAATTATTAATAAAAATAATCTCCAGATCATCTCTACACTGTACTGACGGCAATCCAGCAGGAAGGCCTGAGTTGTTCTCATGTTGATGTCAGAAGGATGTTTTAGCTGCAGATGATCAAACGTTAACTAAAGGATGTATGTTATTGACCTTTAGGCATTAAAGTGCTTATTTATGATTGAATAGTGCTGCACTAACTTGGAGCTATCGCCACCTGCTGATGTATATTTCTGCCCATTACTGTAAAGAGCATGAGTAAAATGTTTCTTTTGTTTTAGATAGGGCACCAAAACCATCTGTAGCCCAAGGGCCCTAATCCTCTTCAATCCGGCCCTGTTATATGATCCGTGTTTGAGTAACTCGTTTCTTAGAGATAAATCTACTGGCTTTTCACTTGTAGAATCTGTTTAGTTTTAAAAACGTTTTCCTTCTTTCTATGAATTCAGGTGTGGACAGTTCAGATACGATGTTTTGGCCGGCGTCCAAAACGTTTTAAAAATGATAAACCTAAATAATCCGCCGGAGGTTTCAGCCTGCAGTCTCCAGGTTTTCTGTGACTGCCTACCGCTGTGATCCGGCTCGTTTTTAGCGAATCCAACGATTCTGTTCATTCTGTCCTCCGAGTTGAGCAGCAGTTTCCTTCTCCGTTTCTCCGCCCGGAGCTGAGCCGCAGAGATGGAGCCCGTCTTCTCCTCCGCGGCCTCCATGCCCAGGTTCAGCTAACACTTCCCGGTGTGACCACAGAAAACACGACCAGCGGGTTAACAGCACGCTGCAGGTGGAACAAAAGCTTCTAACAGATTAATGCCTCACGGAAAACACGACAGAATGAAGGAACGGGGCGCACATTGATGACATCATCAAGAGCAGCCAACGGGAATGAGGCAGGATGTTGTTTTTCCCTGAACGCTGCCTCACAGGAACAACCATGTGCATTTCACTGAGTTAAGACTATCAAAGAAAAGTTGGAGTTAAATTCAAAAAGGGAAACGATTAAAGCTTTTAGCTGATAAAAACCCAGAAAAATAGAAAAAGTAAAGGATTAATATGAGTCAGTTTAGTTTTGCTGACTCTGTGGAAGTTTTTAAACCAACTGAAAACACTTTTATTTTACCAGGTTATGTCATGATTTTACTGTTTCTTGTTCTTGTTTAATTGTGACCAAAAGCTGATTCAAGTGTCACAATTTCTTTACTTCACTGCATGTTTTTTTTTTTTAATTATGGAGACAAATTGCCATAAAAATGCTCATTTGATAGTCAACATTTTTAAAACATTTTATTTCGCTGCCTAAAATTACAGAGAAGTGAAATTTGATCAGGGAAGCTCTTTCATCTGATGTTCCTCTGCAGATAGCTCCATTTTAATTTTCCTCCAGCTGCAGCAGAAGCTGCAGCAGCGAAAAGGACAGCCACGCCGATCAGAGCATCACGTCTTCGATAGCTGACATGGTTTTCTTCTTGGTCGTCTTTTTGGCCTGCAGATCAGAAACATGGATCAGCCGTTAGACTGGAAACGGATGAAGAACAAAACCAAAAGCATTTCGCCTGCAGCCTGCAGCCACACTTTATCTGCTTCCAGGAAACAGCAGCAGGATCTTTGGTGTCACAGGAAGACAAACCAGCTGACGGACTCACCAGGAGGAACAACGTCCAGGTTGACGATGCTGACTGGTTCAGATGTTAGACCTGCTCTCTTTCCCCGGTTCTCTCTCAATAACTCAACATTCGTAGGTTCCCTTATCGTCAGCCGTCACGTTCTTCAGGACCAAAGACGCGTTTCTGTCTTTTATCGGCCTGAACAGCAGATCCACTCGGTTCCTAAAAGTCGGCTGCTGGTTGTCTGGATCCAGCTGATCGTCTCTGAACAGAAGAACGTATTCTGATACCGAATCATTTCTCCTCCACTGGATGACTATGACAGGATTGTTGTCAGGAGTTTGGCACGGCAGAATCACATCCTGCCCAGTTTCAGCTCTGATGTTCTCCTGAGCTGCAGGAAGGAAAAACAGAGCAGAGAAGTTAAAGAGGAACTTGCACCACTGTAACTCAACAAAAGGTGGCAGTACTTCCATCAAAAGAAAGCTTGGTTATTCATTGGTCGCTGCAAACTCTGGCACCGAGTTACCTCCTGTTTTTAAGACTGTTGATCCACTTTTCCCGGTAGTTTTTAAATTTAACTCTGTTGTGACCAACGACTTTAGAAACATGAAAGTAACATTAATCTCTGTCTCTAGAACCACCAACACATCACAGACTTTTGGCATTTTGAAGCTGTCTCAAAGGGTGAACGGGCTGCATTTACTTCTTGACCCCCCATCTGCAGTGACGGTGCAGATGGGAACTGCATCCCCAGGTACAGACGAGATGGAGCGGAGATCGAACCAACAACCTGCCGATTGGGAGAGGAACCCGTACTACCGACTTGGCAGAGTTTTATTGTCATGCGTGGTTCGTAAACAGTTCCGCAAAAAGTGGGCATGCAGCGCATGGTGGCGCTGGACCAGGGGGCGCGTCCCAAGAGGGGCGCCCCTC
>NW_015116226.1:0-1760 GCF_001443285.1 Poecilia latipinna
CTCACAATATCAACGTCTCTTTGTCTTATGAAGCTTAATTAAAACCAGGTTAAGTTTATGAATAAAAGTATAAGTCGCAACAAACAGAGCCTCCATGCTGTTGTAACATGAAGCTGAATGATTGCTATAGTAATAATCATACAAGTCACAATAACATTGATAAAATAATTATTTATGAAACCAACGTAAGTTATATATCTTTACTGCACTGTTTATAATTAAATGAAGATAATTAATAAGCAAACTTACCACCAGCTACCAACACGTTAGCATCCTTCGTCCCTCCGGGCTCCTTTGGTGACACACATTTCATTTCCATCAGCTGTTGTCCAGTTGTGTTGTCGTCTAACTCGGACTAGGACGTCACCAGCTTGAATTGACCAAAATTAGTAACTATTGTCAAGGCCCTCGACTTTTAAGGCAATATTATGCGAGTAAAAATGGCAAATTTGAACAGCGTATGTTCCCTGCGTTCAAGTTTTTTCTTCTCTTTATGGCGTTTAAAAAAATGTAAGTGTGCAATACCGCCACCATTTGGTCTGGAGTGTGAACTGGAGCTAATGCCGTTGATTATAAGGTTTTACATCACACATCTGAAAATGGATTGGGTACTTTCTTAGAAATTACATCATGATTATCATTTTTTTTATTGTATGCAATTTTAGTAAATAGTAAAATATTATTAAGGCACTTCAAAATTCATACTTTTTTGGTACTTAAAAAGTATGCCTACATATTACATTAAACACACTTTAAAGGTGCCTAAAAGACATACTTCTGCATATGTATTAGTTTTATTTTGTAATCAGGTTGCTGCGTGATGCAGACTTCTGCCCAGGTCCCTCTTGAAAATAAGATCTGGATCTCAATGGGGTTCACCTGGTTAAATAAAGAACATTTAAAAAAGGCATACTTTATTAGTCTAAAGTTTACACTGAGATGTAATTTAAAACATACTGAAATTAATAATTTAAAGTAGTGCTAAGTGAATTTAAAAAAATTCTATTTTGAGCATATATTTTAAAATATACACAAAATATATTTTAAATATACTTGAGAAAGTGTATATTTAGACTGGGGCAAATATATATTTTGTTCACTTACAGTATACTTTTATTTAATATATTAAAAGTGTATTTTGGTACAATTATGTTTAAGTTTGTTTAAAGTTCTAATTTCTAAATTGGTACAAGTATACTTTTAGTATACTTCAGATATACTTATAGGTAGTACACTTAATACTTAGTATACTTAAAGTGTACTTTCACAAATTTAAGTATGTTTGAAATATACTAAAGTATACTTTTTTCACCTGGGACTGCAGAATGTTAAGTTTTATACTTGAATTTTTTGGCAATGTTGAGAGGTTTTATTTAGCCTCTTCAGAGCCTTCATGTGTTTTCAGTCTGTTAAAGATAGTATTACCGATGGTACAATTTGCACAATGCCTGTTTTGTTTTTTTTCTTGGAAAAAGTTGTTAAAAACAAGTTTTTGTCTAAAATAAGTTGAATTCATGGTTCCTTTTTCCACATAATGTAATTGGTAGTGTTTATGATTAAAAAAATAATTATGTAATCAGTATCGGTGATCGGAATCGGCAGGAAAAAACCTGATCAGCACATCTCTAGTAATAACTCTTAATTTAAAACTGTTTAACAGGCATTTTCAGAAAACTATGATAACATGTTTCCAAAAAATTTGCATTATCTTCAAAAAACTCTGAAAGTTACTATTACTTTCTTGGGAAAGTAATAGACTT
>NW_015116226.1:5691-7485 GCF_001443285.1 Poecilia latipinna
CCACATAATGTAATTGGTAGTGTTTATGATTAAAAAAATAATAATTATGTGATCGGTATCGGTGATCGGAATCGGCAGGAAAAAACCTGATCAGCACATCTCTAGTAATAACTCTTAATTTAAAACTGTTTAACAGGCATTTTCAGAAAACTATGATAACATGTTTCCAAAAAATTTGCATTATCTTCAAAAAACTCTGAAAGTTACTATTACTTTCTTGGGAAAGTAATAGACTTCAGCATGGAACCATGCTGAACATAATGTCACTCTGGAATTGTCAGCTCTGACATACTTTGGCCACCGAGTAGTGGCACCTAGTGGTAGCTATTATCAGCTGTCGCATAAGAGGTCCCTTCTGACATGCAGTCAGTGCAGGTGTTCTATCTTTCTCTGCTAAGTCGGAACACCAGCTGAATATTTAAATATGTATAAGGATTATGTTTTAATTAAGATATGTTTTATTTCTATTTGTTTGAAATAAAGTTTTTCATATGCTACATTCTATCCGAAACAGAGAATGAGGTCACAGCAGCCTGTGGCATCTTACCCAGAAGCCCGTGGCACCTTACGGCAGCTGTCAACATGTTTTCACTGAAGCTCTTTATTAGAAATTTTAAATTGAAATTTGTGACTGTATCCAAAATAGACCAGGGCGTATTTGCTTTTTTGAGGGAACACAACACTTAAGAGAAAATGCAATACTTTGTGCCAGATCCACCGGGTTTTTTTTTTAAAATTAGAAATTCATTCATATTAAATCTGACACAGAAGCTGCGGTATATGTAGCTGCGCACATGTGGGCTGTAGCCCCACATGGTGCCGGTGCCGGTGCCACGATTTGCGCCTGCAGTCTCTCTGGAAATGTCAGCAGCTCACTTTGTGATTCCGCTGTGTTTGTTACACATGAGACGCCTTGTGGTTCGAGATGGTTCGCTCGCCTGCGCATAGATCCTGGATCCTGTGCGCAAGAAGAGGCGCATGATCTCTGTTCCTCCTTCAGTGGGAGCCGATCTGACTCAATGGGGAAGCCCCAGCATTCTGGCTGAGGGAGGCCTCCTCAGCAGACCCAGGTCACAGCTATCTGTGTTCAGAGATGCATCCCTGTCAGGATGGGGAGGAACGTGTCTGTCTCAGGTGGTTGGAGCACAGTGGCCAGACAACATGACTCTTCATATAAACGTGATGGAGCTCCTCACGGTGCTGGAGGTGACTCAGCACTTTGCTCCTCTGCTGAAAGGTCAACATGTTCTGATCCACATGGACAACAGAGTGGTGGCAGACTACGTAAATCGCCAGGGAAGCGTGCTCTCCGCTCAGCTGTTAAACATCGCCAGACAGCTGCTGTGCTGGACGCATGTAAACCTGCTCTTGATCAGAGTGGTGTACATTACCACTGCAGGCCCAGCAGTATTGAGGGACATTGCCCACCCACAGAGTCCGCCGTGCCCCCCTCCTGAACTGGAAGCTGTTTGTTATTTTTACCTTAGAGTGGTCAACTCTCTGTGATTCCTATATCAGTTTGATACAGTAGGGGCTTCCACACTTCCCATATCTGTGTCCTCTGTCACTTTTATCAGCAGTTAAAACTGTTTAATCTGCTGTTAACATGCCGTGACCTGTTTTTCCGAGCTGCCTTCAAACGCAACATGAGCGCTAAGACGCTCGCGCTGGGTTTACATGGCAGCGACGGAGACCTATGGAGCTAAAACGGACTCAGACCGTTTTAGCTCCATAGAGACCTGCTGCTGTGCAGAGCTGCTCAGGAGCTGCTAGACTCATGGCAGCAAACCAGCA
>NW_015116226.1:10811-24448 GCF_001443285.1 Poecilia latipinna
TAGCTAATATCAATACAGTACCTTAAGCTTGTTAACAAGTTGCCTGTAGGCTACTGATGTTGTTGTCTATGTTCAGCTACGTCGATTCATTTTACCCCCCAAAATATTTCGATGCCTCATCCTGTTAAACTCATCTGGAGCCGGGGCTGCCCCAGCGTCTTGAACAGAGGAGTGGACATCATGTCCAGGGGCGGTCTTTTATGCGTTTCCCCCAGTTCCACTGATTCCATGGCTCCTGGATCGAGTTCGAGAGGAACAGCTGTCGGTAATCCTGGTGGCACCTGAGTGCAAGAACACGACACGGTTTCCCAGTCTGCAGCAGCTGGTGTCAGAGAGGATGCGCTCTCCCAGGCCGGGGGAGTGATCAGGAGCCACCCACAGATAGGCCAGCGTTTCTGGGTCTGGCAGCTGAAAGGGAGCACCTAGAGAGGTTCGGTCTCCCTCCAGGTGGGGTGCACACCATTCAGGGCACACGAGCCACTTCTACCACATCCTTATATGCTTCAAAATGGTCAGTCGTTCAACGGTGGTGTGCAGGAGAGAGCATGGAGCTCATTTCATGTCTTTTAGGCTGAGTGCTGACATTTCTCCAGCAGCTGATGGACAGAAACTTAGCTTTCAGCACCATTAACACGTGCTGCAGCTATTTCCTCCTGCCATGAGGGTTTTTGGTGACAGAATGGTCTTCAACCACCCGCTGATGAAGCAGTTTCTGAGAGGTGTGCTCAGAAGCAGACAGGTGTCACGCCCACTTGCTCCTCCATGGGATTTAACACTGGTCCTGTGCGCTCTGGTTGAAGCTCCATTTGGGCATTTAGATCAGGCTCCTCTTAAGTTCCTGTCTTTTAAAACTGCTCTGCTGTTGGTCCTTATGTCTGCAAAGAGATTGAGCGATTTATCTGCTCTTTCTGTTGCTCCTTCTTGTCTCTGAATATGAGCCAACAGCAGCTCAGCTGTGCTGCGTCCCAATTCTGCTTTTACTCCTCAAAGCATCACAAGCTCGTTCAGATCAAGGGAGATATCTTTGGAGGGTTCTTATCCCCCTCCTCATAAATCTGAGACAGAAGTTGCTTCTCATCTTCTCTGCCCTGTGCACGCGCTCTCTTGTTATGTGGCACGCAAGACTGCACTGTGTCGCTCTCTGAGTCTGTTCATGCATTACAGAGATAACTCAGTGGAGCGTTCTCTGTCCGCCCAGTGTCTTTCTGTGTGAGGCCATCTCACAGGCTTACACTTCTTCTGGATTGGATCCTCCAGAGAATCTGAGAGCTCACTCCACCAGAGGGATTTCATCCTCCACAACTCTGCGTGGAGGAATGTCTGTGGAGGACATTTGCACGGCAGCTTTCTGGTCATCTCCGTGCTCATTTATTCCATTTTACCTGTGTGATGTTTCCACATTCTCTATGACCCATTCTGTCCTCAGAGTTCTGACAGAATAATTATTTTTGTCACGTTTATTTACAAAGCATTTGAGAACAACACGGTTGTCCAAAGTGCTGTATAATAAGTTACCTGTTCTGTTCATCGTTACACTGTTACAGTAATGTTCGTTGTTCCTGTTCACAGCAGCAGGTCTGTTTGTCTCAACCTTTCTGACCAGATGTTATTCTCCTCTCTGGTCTTCTGCTGTATGGGAGGCCAAGAAGGGTAATTACACATTCTGGGCTGAGAATGTTTTTGTGCGATGCTTCATGGTGGTGGTCTGGATGGACCCAGTGAGGCATAGACTACATCCTGCTTTGCCGTTAACCCACTAGCGATAGCCTTAAAGGGCGAAGCCTATACGAAATAGAATCTGGGGTTACAATACGTAACCAACAATCTTGTAGCAGGAATCTATAAGAAAAATTATAAAAGTGGAGTAGAGATCCTGCCACTCAGATTACCTTTGGCTTCACTTTTGCCTTAATTCTGCATCTATGTTCTTCCTCCTCCTTCCTAGTTCTATAGTCTCTTTCCTCTACTGAAAGTTGTCACTTATAGAAACATATTTCATTTGATCATAGTTTGACCCAAAACATTTATACATACAGATAGGTATGTTTAGTTTTACTTACATTAATGATGACAGCAACTTTTGCTACTCCTCTCAGAATGTCATACCATATACCTGCAAGCATAAAAATAAGAATTATCAATCACTGGACACATCATTATGTGGTAGCATATTGTTGTCATGGAGGAAAACAAAGTTTAGAGCACTATCACTCTAAACTTTAATTATAACGTAATAACATTGCACAAACGTGATACTTGAAATCACATCAAAAAGTATTGGAACAGCAAGGCAAATTTCTTTGTTTTTGTTGTACAGTGAAGACATTTGGGTTTAACAACAATAGATGAGCATGAGACAAGGGTTCAGAATGTCAGCTTTTATTTTCTGGTATTTACATGTAGATGTGTTACAAACAATTCAGGACATACCACCCTTTGTTTGAACCCACCCATTTTTCAAGTGAGCAAAACTATTGGAACATGTGACTGACAGGTGTTTCTTGTTGACCAGGTTTAACATTGATTGTTCAAACATTAAATATCTCTGCTTGACCAGTCTACTTTTTGGCCTATGCTTAAAACTATTGGCTAGGTTTAAACATAGGCAGTAGGCTATGCTTAAACAAAGCATAGTCTATTGGCCCTGGCCTATGTTGGTTTATCCTCTTTAAAGAGGAACCACACAAGCTCATTATAGACAGACCAGAGAGCTATCTATGTGAGAAAAACAAGCCACTTTGAAGCTGAGAAAAGAAGAAAAATCACTCAGAGCCATTGGACAAACAAGCACAACAACTGAAATGTTCTGCATAAGAAAGAAATGACTGGCATACAGAGCAACAGACAGTGAAGAGGTCGGCCAAGGAAAACAACAGTAGCTAGTGACAGAAATATTGTGAGAGCTGTGAAGAAAACCCCCAACACATCAGTTGTATCAGGGGTGAAGGTATCACAATCCACTGTTCGAAGAAAACTCAGAGAGCAGAAATATAGAGGGCACACCCAAAGATACAAACCACTTATCAGTAGTAAGAATCGGAAGCCCATATTGCAATTTGCAAAGGAGTACAGAGATGAGTCAGAAAAGTTGTGGAACACAATCTTATGGACTGAGGAGGCCAAGATTAATCTTTACCAAAATGATGGAAAGGCCAAAGTGTGTAGAAAGAAAAGAACTGCTTTGGATCTGAAGCATACAAGTCCATCTGTGAGGCACTGTGGAGGTAAAGTCATGGCCTGTGCATGCATGGCTACTTCTGGAACAGGTTCATTAATTTTTATTGATGATGTAACTGATGATGGTAGCAGCAGAATGAATTTTGAAGTGTACAGAAACATTTTGTGTGTAAATTTACAGAGAAATGCATCCCAAGTAATCAGAAGGAATTTTATCAAGCACCAGGAGAGTGGCCCGAAACACACTGCCAACAAAACAAAGGACTTCATCAGAGGAAACAAAGTGCAAGGTTTTAGACTGGCCAAGTCAATCACCTGACCTTAAACCGATAGAGAATGCATTTCACCTCCTGAAGAGGAGACTGAAGGGAGAAATCTCCCGAAACAAACGAGAACTGAAAGAATCTGTGGTAAAAGCCTGGAATAGCATCACAAATGAAGAATGCGACAGTTTGATGGGTCGCAGGATTGAGCCAGTCATTGTAAGCAAGGGTTATGCCACCAAATGTTAAATACTATTCACATAAAGATCATTTGTTCCTTTACTTCTGCTCACATAAAAATGCTGTGGTGTAACACAAATGGTGAGATATCCTAATTTACCTAACACATCTACATGTAAATCCCATAAAATAAAACCTGACATTTTGAACTCTTGTCTCATGCTTGTCTTTTGTTGTTGAGTCCAAATATCTTCAACAAAAACAAATGAATTTGCCTTGCTGTTCCAATACTTTAGGAGGGGTCTGTATATTGTGCAAACATGATCATATATTGTGCAGAAGTGATCTTTATATTGTATAAGCGTGATATGTGGTAATATGCTTTTAGTGCAGGTATAAAGAGGGCTAGTACAGTGGATAACACGAGCTGGTCAAGTTTTCCTTCATGCTTGGTCTAAAACATGGAGAGATACTGATGCTGCTGTGGATTGCGTAGAAAATCATTAATAGCATGTGCACTCTAAGCAGGATCATAAACAGAATGGGACTGCACAGACGGAACAGTCAATCTGATCCTCTACATGCTGCATTCCTAACTGATTGTCTGGAACGAAGCTGAAGTTGGCTTCCAATTGTAGCTTCTGATTCGGGAAATGTTCTACTTTAAAATCTAAGTATGTTAGATTTTACAGTAGAACAGATTAAAGGCGCTCAAGGTAGTGAAAATTATGTGGAATTGCTCTTTAGCCATTTCCTGAATCGGAAGCCAATTGCAGCTTCATTCCAGAGAGTCAGTTAGGAACGGCGCCACATCTAGCGGATCGGACTGACGTTTCCTTCTGTGCATTTCCATTCTGTTTAGGATCCTGGCCAGAGTGTGCATACTATTAATGGTTTCAAATGCAATGCAAAGCAGCATCAGTATCTCTCCAGGAAAACTTGACCAACTCCTGTTAGCCACTTTACTAGCCTTCTTTAGCATACATCTGGATGGATGAAATTATAACATTTATACAATATAATTATCATGTTTGTACAATATATTATGTTAAGGTTAGGGTTAGTTTGTACAATGTAATTAACACATTATAGCGTGATAGTACTCGAAAATTAATTTTCCTTTGTGTCAGCAATATGCTTATTAATAATATCATTAACCACACTGCGTTGATTGTGTTGTAACTTAATCATATCATAGAAAAACGCACCAATATCTTTGGCTCTTGCTGCCACTGGTCTTCGCAGCTCAGTCACAAATTTCTTAGCATCAAGCCGTATTTCGATAATGTTGTTGAGCAGAGCAAACAGAGGAGCAAGAGGGAAGGATGCTACAAACAATGTGACAAAACCAAACTGGATAACTGGAAAAGAAGAACAAAGAATATTTTTTGTTTATTTATGTATTGCTCATCCAAAATAAGTCCTCTTAGGACCCTATGTAAAGCACAAGTTGACTTCAAAAGTATTGTTATCAGTCCAATAGTAAGATTTAGGTTTAATCCAATTTTTATGTAATGTTTAAGGATTATTCATCTTTATTACCTTTTTTTTGTATGAGTGTAGCAACAATGCTAAATCCTAAAAAGGCCTTAATATTTACATGTCAGAGTTTCCCCCAGAAAACATGCCAAGCCTGGTGGTAGGAGCACCCATCAGCGCCCATCAGTAGTTTTTGTGTTGAAAAATGTTTAAAAGTAAAAAAAAAATTGGAGTTGCAATAGTAGGCATTATAGTTTGGAAACAATAGCATGTGAGGCCAATGGACAGACATATGAACGGTGCAACTGGTGCTGATGCCTTAACTAACTTAATCAATCTTTGCTGTCACTGTTACTTGAGTATAAAAAACTCTATAAAATGAGCAAACAACGCTTAGCCTGGTGGGGGTCAAACAAAGCCTGGTGGTCTGCCAAGCTTATAATACACTCGGGAAAACTTGCATATGATACATGGATGCTTTCAAATAATACTGCATGAATTAGACAACAAATGGTGATCCAGTAAATGTTTCTAGGTTAATGTAAGATGTTAAGATGAGGACGAGCACACATCTCTCCATGACCTCTTTGGTCAGTGTAAAGACACAGAACATCTGACTACCACCAGATACTCTCTGGAAGGAAGCAAGAAAGGCAGTTGCAAAAATGAAGTTTTTATGTTTAGTTAAAAAACCTTACATATTAAATAAAATGATCAAGAAAGGGATATTATATTACATCTTTTTCAATATCAAATTGGGATCAAGTCCTATCCATTATGGTCAAAGTTCATCATTCTTTGTTTATGTGGGGGAAAACACTCAGTTCTGTGCTTGAGTGGATGCCGACTTCACTTAGATCTGCATAATGTACTGAAATATAAATGGTAAATGGACTGAGTAAATGGATTGGTCATACTGACCAATCAAAGCACTTTTACACCAGTGCTACATCCACCCTGTCTCACTCACAAAGCAGAAACATTCATACATTTATCAGACAATACATTTCTGATTGAGCCACATATTGTCTCCACACCACATCCAGTAGTTCTACTGGTACCAAAGCCCATCTCTGAATTATGAATGTTAATAACATCTCTGGTTAAATGCAACCTAAATGGATCTGTCCAGATTTGCAAATGTAGACTTGAGGAGGACTCAATGTGATCTACAGAGTTTGAAATGAATATTATCAATATATAATATATATTATTCAATATATCTATTGAAGTCTAAACCAAGTTTAAACTACTATCAACATAACAGAACAAGCTGGATAGGTTTAAATATTCTGAACTAGAGCCAAGCCTTTAACTCATATCTTTCAGTCACTTACAGAAAATTATTGCATGCAAGGATTTTATGTTTACTACTGACTCATTTCCATATATTCAGGTGTCAGTCCACCAAACGGTTCCAAGAAGTGGTCTGTCTCATATCTCCGCAGTTTCTTTTGTCTCTCTTCTTCTTGAAATGCTCCTTGTTCCGACTGAATGTATCGAATTAGCTTCTTCAGTTTGCTGAGGAATGTAAAAAAAAACACACACAAGTTAAGTTTAGTTCTAAACTAACTTGACTTGGATGAACAACTAACAAGGTTTAACAGTTGATTAAAATTTCCTTGTTTAAAATTGTCTTTTGCAGTCACCACCCTTTTTAACAGAATCATAAAATAGATGTTGTTTTGTGCCAATTAGCCTGGTAAAACCAAGCCCCTTGTCCTACGCCATTTGCTTTGTTCAGAGGGCTCTCAGCTATTGAGAAATGATTGATTCCCGGAGGCATGGATTCTGTTGAAGTTTTAAATTTTACCCATTCACTAACTTTTGCCCATGATGTATGTAATCCACCAGTTCAACGCTATAAATCTAATTGGAAGCTGTCTGCACTCCAAACAATCATCCTCCACTGATTGTGGAGGATGATCATCCTCCCAGCAAGATGGCTGTTGATGTTAACTCAATATTTTGAAGAATGACTAACACAGATTGGACGATTTTGTTCACGTTCTCTGCTGCCATTGATAAAATTACAGGCAGACTGCAATTATATAACAGCGCAGAAAATCAACAACATTGTTCAGAACTTGTCCTTCTGTTCTCTTATTGGCCAGGTCAAAAATTGACCGGAGGGAATCTGAGTGAATGGGAGAAAGCCCAGACTGTGCTGTAAGTGAGGTATTTTTCGGCTGTATTTTCACAGGAATGGAATGGCAGGCTCGTGCCAAATCCTTGCTAATCAGATCTAATAAAATAAATCCAGAAACAGAACTGTACTCACGGTATTCCAATCTCAAAAAGGTTATTTTGAATGAGTTGCTTTCCCAACATGGTAATACTCAGCTGGATACATAGCTCCATCAGACAGCTTCCATCAGAACACTGGAAATCAGGAACACAGTAAAAAATAGTTAAACCTGAACAAAGTAACTGTGCCCATGTTCTTAAAGACTAGGAGCCTTAAGTGTGTGTTCAGAGACCAGACTGAACTGCATGAACATGATGATGAGCAGTTTATTAGCTGCTTCAGATTGCCCGTAGACCATCACACAGAACTGCAGAACTGCCCTCCTGCAAGCCCACCTTGCATTGGGAAACTATGGAGCCTGCGTTTCCTGTTCAAGTTCTCACAATGTTGGAATTCCTCACAAATAGTGCTTCATTAAATCAGGTCCTAATAGTCAGAATTCCACTAATTGGATTTTCATGGACTCCTGTTCTACTGTTTTTGGTTTTTGGAATTTGTTTTAGAAAAAAACAATAATATTAGTTCATAAATTTTGCTTGCAGATGTAATGAAAACATAAAGTTTACCTCCTCCATTCTGTAAGACTCAAACACATATAAATATCTGCCTGGTCTGCCCACCAGTCTACAAGGAAAGTGAAATGAAGAAATAAATATTCAGCTGATGACATAAATATGATATACTGATACAATAAAAAAGAGCATAAAAAACGAGAGCAGTAACCTTCCCCTGAAGAAAGCGATGTAGATGATTGGGGTAAACGCGTTGACAAACTTGAGAATGAAAGTCTTAAAAATCAGCCGTTCCTCAAAATTCTTTTCCGTTTTAGGGGCCTCTGCCACAAAACAGGGACAGAGAAAACAGAAAAACAAATATTGAGAAAGATAAAGGAAAATAAAAGGTATGAATATATGAAGCATTAATGTGATGTATGCCAAAAATCTTTATCCACTTTGCCATGATTTTTAACACATTTTCTGATCTATACATATAGAAGTTACTTTCTATGTATATACTAAATATATACATAGAAAGTATATACGTACTTTATGATCTATATATCAATATATCTAGATATGCAGATATATAGAGATCTATTTATATAGATCTATCATATATAGATAGATCTCTCTCTATGTATATATATATATATATATATATATATATATATATATATATATATATATATATATATATATATATATATATATATATATATGCCCACCAGGCAGACCAGAAGAGGAGTTGGAGACATGAGAGACTCTAAAGTTGCCAAAGCTCTAGCTTTAAATAGTAGAACTAAACAGTTCTACTATTTAAGTCTTTTCTTTACCTAGGACAGTAAGCCAGCGAGCCACAGCTCCATACACTTCATCCAGGATCAGAATGACCACTAGGTTAATGATGGCTGCAGTGGTTTTTACTGTCAGTTGTACGTGGCTTCTTGTGGTTGGACTGGAGCTCATATATAGAGCAGCTTTGGTGGAAATCCGGTAAAGAATCACACCAAACACAATGGCAAACGTAACCCCGATCTGTTCAGGAAGGGTTGCAGGAAAACAACATGAAGATATGTTTTATTACATTTCACAACATTTATAGGCGACATTGTTGACAGTTAGTTATGACTTACCATCAGCAGCATCATGACAATATTAGTCATGTATGCAGGAAGGCGGTCTCTACATGTGAGCTTTTCCATCTAAAATAAAGAAGTAAAAGCTTTACAATCCCAGCTGTTACAAGGATCACTGGCCCCACTCATCCCAAATAAGCCCGATTTTATGTCAGTAACATTTTTTTGCAGAATGTGTTGTGACACCAGTAGATGGCAGCAGATACTGTGACTTGAAAATAATGGCAAGAATGTTTGCAGAGGTTTTTGTGAGGCCCAGATGGTTTTGGAACTGAGACGATCAGCAGAGGTTTACCTCCAACAGGCCACAATGATCAAACTACAAGGATTTATACTCCATGTTTCTATTAGTACTGCGTACTGATACAGTTATTTATTTTAATATATGATTTAATTTGAGGCTTTAACGAACAATTCAGCAACAGAACACAAGTGCACATACTGGCACAAACACACATAGGAAGACAGATATCCTTTGCTGACACTATCTACTTAAAGCATGTGTTATCTTACCTTCTGTGGGGATTTTTTTTCTTTCTTCAGGGACTTCTGCATCACTCTGAATTCATATTCAGCCCTGGGATGATCCTGTGATGGTGATCAAAATGAAAAATGATAGAAATAAATTTCATTTTATTAGGTTTATTTGCTGGAGAAGTCACTGACTATAATATTTCTTTCAAGATGAGAAATAATTTTCTTTAAGATAAACTACAGATTAACAACTTCATCAGAAACCAAAATGCCAGAAGGCCATATATCATGTTGATATAAGAGTTCCTGTTAGTGTAATAAACATGTAGTTATGTAAAGCATGGCAGATAAGAACTGTTCAAAATAACATGTTTCTAGAAGTCACTTTAGAGCTTTGTACTGTGGTAGTGTTGGCAGCTAAGCTCCCACACTCTTTCTGTACTTTCACTATTGTTCAACAGATCAGCTGCGGCGCCACCAGGAACTCTTAAGATGCAATCTGAACTTTCTCAAAAATGCATTGCAGTAAAACTTAACTCTAGGACTTGAATCCTGTTTGAGGAAAAGATGACCAGAACAGCTTGTGAAGCATATGTAACCATGCTCAAATTTGGAACAGTGTGAAGGGTAAGAGAATGTGAACAGGAAATAACAGAAGCAGTTCAGAAGTTAAAAGTTGCAAATCCATATAGAAAATTAGAACAAATATGAAATATAGAGCAGCCACAGTCATTGTACTAACAAAGTATACCCTCTTAATTACAGGTCCCAATCTGCTCCAGAGAGTTTTGTCTCTTTGGGGAGTCAGTAGTGCATAGTCTTATGAGTTTGACATCCATGTTTTTCTCATAAACATCTACATCTTTATTAAGTCTTTTAACTTCAATAGGACTGATACAGGGCCTATTCAAAATGAGGAGCACACACTCGGTCATGTGATCTCCTTTGATTTTAGCTTATTAATGAGTTTGTGGCTTTTGTTGTTAATTGCAAGAGAACGTTTGTCTCTTCCTCTGTAGACTTTCATCCTACCTCTGATTCTGACACAGTCCTGAATCATTTTAATAACAAAAGTGCTACAATGTCAGATCAAATTGTATTTTTTAAAGAAAAAGTGCCCTCAAACATTTTTTACTTGATACAGTTTTAATCACAACTTTTCTCAATTTTCGCTTCATCTCTGTAATGATGTTCTAAGTTTTGTACAACGTCAGATAGTTTTTGATAACTTTCCAAGCTGGTATCAATTTTCAAAAAAATCTGCATTAATTAAACAAATATTGTATAAAATGTTAGAATTGAGAAAGGGTGTACTTTTTCTTTATCATGACTGTATGTGTTTCGCTGTCATTGTACATTGTAAAAAGTGAAAACTGTTGGATTGGAAAACAAGGTGATTTTAAAGAAAAATGTCTTGCAGTGGTAGCAGAAAGGCTGTGTAGTACAGAGAGACCTTGACCTAGAGAGGAAGTTAGTAACCAGAAAGAAAGTTTTTCAAACCTTCAATGCTTCCTGTGAAAAAAACACATAAAAACAGAACAAAACAAAAAAAAACAGGGACAAAAGGATCGTCAGTCAAATATAACAAGGATAATCTTAGTATACATTCACACTCATGCCGTCATTTCTTCCTATTTGGTTTAGGCATGTATAGACAAAGTAGAAGCAGTCAGTATCTTACCTGCAGCAGAAAGCTCTTTTAGTAATCCCAGTTCATAATAGAACTTCTTATCAGATATAACTGTCATGTTAATGGTTGCTGTTTAAGACTTTACTGTTTTCTCAACCAAACAGTGTGAACATCGATAAATATACATGTGAGTACTGGGGCTGCAGAAAATTGGCAAAAATATACTGCAACAAAAAGACACAGCTGTAGTAACTGTATATTACTGACAGACTAAAGAATTCAATGATGACCAAAGTGATAATCCAAAGACCACTCTATGAATAATTGTGGTTAGCATCACATTCCTCATTGTTTTATCAAAGATCTAGCTGACAATTTCACACTAGCAGTAGAAAGTAACAGTGGACTTCTGCCAGGTTAGAGAAAATATGGAGGACTTCATACTTTTTTATATTTATAATGCCCTTTTTAGAATGAGATCTAAGGGCTAAAAACAGAACAAGCAATTATATTAGATTAAAAAAAAGAGATTTAAACAAACATCTAAGAAAGTTAAATAATAATTTACTAAAAATGAGCTTAAAACCTTTATAAAACAGACAAAGACAGACAAGCAAACAGACAGATGGACTCACCTCTTCATCTTCAAACCCAGTGAGGTCCCATTCATAGTTTAGTCTCATCTGCCTCCTTTTCCAGTGCTCCATAAACATGGCAGCTATAAGAATATTACATGTGCAATAAGTTGGACCTCAGTAGAGTATTAGTACAA
This sequence comes from Poecilia latipinna, assembly GCF_001443285.1. Classification (NCBI taxonomy): domain Eukaryota; kingdom Metazoa; phylum Chordata; class Actinopteri; order Cyprinodontiformes; family Poeciliidae; genus Poecilia; species Poecilia latipinna. The sequence goes on from NW_015116226.1 coordinate 22,671, forward strand.
TTTTTTTTTTACTTTTTGATGCCTTGTACTCAGACTTGTTTTCTCACCCCACAGCGCCATAAATATGGAGAAGAAAACCGTGGCTGGGTTGTCAAACAGGTGACTGGCACGAGCAGTTCCACATGCCGTACTGAGTTTCCAGTAGCTACACACTCTGTCACACAGGGGACACATGGTGATGTTGTTCTTTGGATCACAGATCTCCATGCTGGAATTCAAACACACAGAAGAACACATTTCTTTTACTTACCATACCATACCAACTTTATTTATAAAGCACTTTAAAACAACCACAGCTGATACAAAGTGTTGCACATTAAAACACAACATAACAATTTAAAAAAAAATAAATAAATAAATAAAAACCTCTTTCAGTTGAAAAACAAACATACAATTTTTTAAATCTCATTTAGTTCCGAGATCTTCAAACTACTTTATCCTGATGTTAAAGGATGCAATAACTCCAAAATTGTGCACAGCACACATATGAGACATGAAAATCATGACATGAAATACATCACTATACAGTGATGTATAGTGATGTACTAAATAAATAATGCAAACCAGTGAAAAAGCCTCTTTGGAGCATCATAGTTTGGTCATAATTTGACAGTGTCATCCTAAGACGTATTCTAATATTTCTAATATTATTGCTGTAATCATTGTTGACGGGTGGCAGGGCAGAACTGCTATTTAGTGGGTTTTTTAGCTCTACTTCACATCAAATGCCATCAGAGTTCTATAAAATTCTGTCCAATAAAATCACATTTTAAATTAATCTGTCCTCTTCCAACAACAGATCGTCCATTTCAGACCAGGAGTCAACTGAAACTATAAAGGCCTGCTTCACATTTCACAAGTTGAAGTAAAGAACACATTCTGGTCATTCTAATGTCCCTCACAATAGAACAAAAAAGCTGAGGTGATGCGTTTAGCTGAATTGGTTCACTAGATAATTCAGTCGATGAGATTTCCTGACAAAATATTTTCACTTTTGCTTTTTGGAGAAAAGAAAGACTCTACAGCTGGTTGCTGTAGACTGTAGAAAAAAGGTTGTGTTGGTATACACTGGCCAGATTCAGTAAAGGATTTTGTTTTTAAAAAACCCTTCATCTGTTCATCTCACTCACAAAGCTCTCTCAAAATATGTGTACTGATGGCAAAGGGAGGAGTAGTTGTCTGGCAGTCAGATGGTTCTGACTTTGCTTCCTACTAATCTGTGTGTCTGCTTGTGAAGACAAGCATCACCAACCAGTATAACTACAAAAAGTTCTCACCTCAGAAAGTGCCTTTCCAACCAAATAGTCCTTACAGTTTGCACACATTTAAGTCAACTTTTATGTAGGAATTTAACACATACTATCCACATGTGTGTAGCTATGTAAATTATTATTTTGGCAAAAAGAGTTTGATTCTCAAAGACCAGCACCTTTCTTCAACCAAAATAAAGGTGAAATATTTTCCACCTCCAGAGAATTGGAGGAACTGCAATCACAAAGAAAAGGGAAGCTCTGAGTTCACCCTGATGAGGGACTTATGGCTACAAATTATATCTGTTATCCACAAATCATGTAAGTTGCCATAAACTAAACATGATCTTCATGTTGTCGTTTTATGATGAGGATACAAAGCATGGCAATGTGTGACTGTATACTATATACTGAGTCATCTACAAGTTTGATTTTATATCATATGTTCATATTAATTATCCACTAGATGCAACAAATCAGATTATTGCAAAAATATAACAAATGTAAGCACTGAGAATAGACTAAACC
>NW_015116226.1:26447-29751 GCF_001443285.1 Poecilia latipinna
ATTTAACTCAGCACATGATGATTCACACAGGTGAAAAGCCGTTTTCATGTGTGAACTGTGGAAAAAGTTTTCGTCAGAAAGTTAGTTTAACTCAACACCTGATGATTCACGCTGGTGAAAATATGTTTACATGTGTGAATTGTGGAAAAAGTTTTAGTAGAAAACAGCATTTAACTTGTCACATGAGGATTCACACTGGTGAAAAGCCGTTTTCATGTGTGACCTGTGGAAAAAGTTTTCATCAAAAAATTCATTTAACTCGCCATATGAGGCATCACACAGATGAAAAGCTGTAGAAATGTCACCTTCCTATGATGTTACTATCTGAATTTCAATCCGCCTGCAACAAGTTCTCCAGTTTCTTTTCAGAGAAAATTCTCAGAGGATTAATCTGATTTTAAAAATTTAAACCCATTTTTTCTCTATTCTTAAGAATGACTGTTTGATTATTGATTCTATGTTGCATGACTGTTTTTGTGTTTGTAATGATGTAAAGCACTTTGAAATGCCTTCATGCTGAAATGTGCTATACAAATAAAATTTGATTGATTCAATGTGTGTCCTATGTTGAGGTTCACTATAAAATTGATTTGGTTAAAAACTAGAATTAAAGACTGGAGGGATTTCATGTCTATAAAGCTGAGAAATTGTTGTATTTGTTAGACGTGATCATTTGGATCTTCACATTTGGACACCTAGAGATGTGAAACTTTTTTTGATGCATTGTTTTTTTCTGGCATATTCTGTAGCAAAAATAATGACAAACTGTATTGTTATAATATAAACCATTCAATAAAATGACATGGATTATAACAAAATTGAGTGATAAATTGTAGTAGTTGCATTTTATAGTCCTTATGACTACTGGGTATAAACTGATCTTCAGTGTGTTTGTCCTAAAAACTAATTTTCATGCATTGATTTTTCTTGATTGTAGAAACTGTTTGATTATTTTCTTCAGTAATTTACTGTGTCTTGTCTTCATTATATTTTTCTCTTTACTGCTTCAGCTGTCTTCTATTACAGTTTACCATGTTTCTAACCAATTTAACCTCTACACATAGATATATGTTTACTGTCTTAGAAAGTAAGTAAAACATTTACCTTTCCTGTAAAAATGTAGTGTTAGTGCTGAATGTTACTGCTGAAAATTGTAGAAACATTTGAGTTCAACTGCAGAACACTTGCTGAAATGAAATGAGAAGAAGCAGAAAAAGTTAATCTGCAAAACTGGCTACACAGCAAAAACTCTCAGCTACACTGAACCATTTAAAATCAGTACTAACATCCCTTCTAAAAAAATTTTAATATAACAAAGAGTAATAACATTTAACCCATCTAGTGCAGTAGATGAAGAAAGCAGCAGCGATCATTGTGGATACACAGAGTCTGGGGACCAATTATTTTAGCTTCTTGAAATAATTTGTTCCCCCTTTATAACATGGGAGCTAATTAATTTACCAGCACGTCTTTAACTGTGTTTATTAATCTCATCATCAGCAGCAAATTCTGTGAATTTGGTAACATTTACTTATTTGCCAAACTTATGAGGGGGGAACCAAATATTTTAGCTGCCTGAAATAACCTGTCCTCCCTCCAAAGAGCGTTGAGGAGGGGAACAGATTATCTCATGCAGCTGAAATATATGGTTCCCCCCTCATAATTTTGGCAAATAATGTCATCAAATGGTTGTCATGGAAATTTATTTTATCCAGTAATCTGTCATATTTTACATAAGATCAGAATTTTCTAGAAAGCTGTCTCTCATCTTTTCAGGAAGTCTACTTTTTTGTCCCCTGCTATCAGCCAGCTTCCATCTTCTTGTATTGGCAATAAAACAATTCTAAATACACAGAATGTGATAGAAAACCGTGTTTGGTGACTGACTTTTATTTGTCAGAATTAAGTGACCAAAGTCGGGAAAAGACTGACTCTCTAAACCAGTGTTTTTCAACCAATGTGCTAGTGTGCCGTGGAAATTATCCAATTTCACCCACCGTATTTTCCAGACTATAAGCCGCTACTTTTTTTCCTAAGCTTTGAACAATGTGGCCTATAACCTGGTGCGGCTTTTCTGTGGATTTTTCTTCAACCACCAGGGGGCTCTTTAGCAGGAAGTAAATAATTGGAAGTGAAAATTGTGAATCAAAGAAGAACGTGCTATTTTTCATTTAGAACAAGCACATGCTAGCAGGAGGCACGACAGAGAAATGTTTTCAAACTCATATGATGCAACTTTTAAGTTGAGGGCTGTCGATCTGGCATTAAAGGAGGGAAATAGAGCCGCTGCACTTAAGCTCGGCGTAAACGAAACCATGGTTCGGCTTTGGAGACGGAGGGCTGAGACCTTAATATATCCAGCAGATTTATTAGGACGCAGCCCTCTGCTGGGTCCTTATGGAAAACCGAGAGCAGCAGAGATACCAGCGGCCTGTAGCCCGGTGCGGCTTTACAGTTTTTTGTTTGTTTGTTTGTTTGTTTGTTTGTTTGTTTGTTTGTTTCCAAAAAAATTGAAGGTGCAGCTTATAGTATGGTGCACTCTATAGTCCGGAAAATACGGTAATTGGTTTTAAAATATTTTTTTGAAAATGAATTAATTATCTGCAAATAATGCCATCTTTGAGTGTCTGCTGTAGTAATGACTAGCAGCGTAATCGTGTAATTTTCTTACCACTAGATGGCAGTAGGTACAGAGCATTTTACATTAAAACAAGAGAATTAGTGAGCCATGAATGTTACAGGTAGCGGTGAGAGCATCGTATCTAGCAAGACTGTGACGACAGTGATGGAAAAGACAGGGAAGCTAAGCAGTAGTTGGAAAGAACATGGGTCCATTTCCCAAACATGACTGGGTGAAGTGAGCTTCTCAAGCCTGGTTACTATAAAAACTGAAACCAGAGAGAGACTGAGCTGTTGAGGAAGAGCTTTGTCTTTCTTCAATTTCTGCCAGGAAATCAGCTGTTTTCATCCAAATATGCATTGGTTTCACACTAGATGGGTAAAATATACAGATATTGACATTTTGTACATGCAAATCCTCATATTTTAACAGTGAAATGTTTCCCAAATATTATTGCTTCTTTCAGAATAAGAATGATTTTCTGTATTACAGCTTAAATAATGCTTGTGGATTAGTTTGTAAAACACTGAAGTTTTCTACAACTTCTTTAAATTTAACACCACAGTATTGTGGCTGTTCAGGTGTTCAGGTGTATTTTTGAAGTGGACATGTTACGTGCAATTTGAAATAAGAAATGTAAAATGTGATAAAGATACATTTTTGTATTTATTTGATTCCTATTCA
>NW_015116226.1:33557-35547 GCF_001443285.1 Poecilia latipinna
TATACAAATATTTTGTACAGGCAACTCTTCATATTGTAACAGTGAATATGAAGTGAAATCTTTCCCAAATATTATTGCTTATTTTAGAATAAGAACTACTTTCTGTATTTTGGCTAAAAGAATGCTTGTGGATTAGTTTGTAAAACATTGAAGTTTTCTACAACTTCTTTAAATTTAACACCACATTGTTGTGAAACTGTTCAGGTGTATTTTTGAAGTGGACATGTTGCGTGCATTTTGAAATAAGAAATGTAAAATATGATAAAAAATATTTTTTTTTGTTTATTTGATTCCTATTCAAGCCACTTTGATTAAAATGACTATATATGTAATATAAGCGTCTACGGAGTATCTTTGTTTGCATTTTTGGTTGGTGGTGTGCCTCGTGATTTTTTGAATTACAACAATGTACCTTGGCTCAAAAAAGGTTGAAAAACACTGGTCTAAACGACGGGTTGCCAGTCTGAACGCCCCACCATCCGTCTCAGTTGTCGAGCCCTTGGGCAAGATGTTTCACCCATTAATACGCAAATATTACTGGATAATACGAGCAAATAATACGATTTGCTCGTATTATCCAGAAGGGGGCGGTAATGCAACGATGTGAATGCCGACGGTCATAAAATCCCAAAGAAGAAGAATAGGAGGAAGAACAACAAGATGGCGCATAGTTTGTTTTGCTGAATTTTTCGACAGTTTGTCTAAAGTTTCTCAACGAGCACAATGAACTTTCACAGAGTTTAAAGGAATCATCGTCAAGTCGGAGGAAGAGATGGATGATAAGCGCAGACTGCTGGATTTCTCCCGGATTCCCCGGATAATTTTACACCGAATAGGTAGGAAACAGCAGCGTTTGGATGAAGGTTAAGGTCTAAATATAGAAGTTTTCTGTATGATGATCATTTTAGTAACTGTTCCCCTCCTGTATAAATGTTTTGATATCAGATAAATGAACGCGAACATCACAACTACGCTGTGAGAATGGCTTATTTATTGAAGAGAAAATGGAACCAGTGACCTTTTTTACGGCTCTCCTCCTTTAATTACCGAGTTTTACTTTCGTAAACAGGAGAAATGTGAACAATGCAGCGCAAGGCCAGTAAAGCAAGCGGCATAAAACAATAATTGCGGTGTAAGTAGCTGCAAAATGTAATAATTTTTAATAAATAAATTGTAGTGGCGAATATTTGTCAAACCAAATATCCTATAAAAGTCAAATCAACAAACCACCGCTGCACTGAGGTGATGCTTCATACGCAGGTAAAAGAAGTTTAATGTCCAAAAAACCTGAAAATTGTTTTTATGTTCTTTTTTCAGCTTGGCTAGCAAATAACAAAGATCAAATTTTTCATAGTTTCCTCTCCTGCTCTGGTGAAAACCCAATGCATGCTGGTCCTGTACCAGACCCTGTACTGAGAGAAAATGGACCCACTGTCAAGATTCTGGGTTCTTGGGTTAGGATTTTGGTTTTGTGTTTTTTTGTTTAACCAATTATGTTCTAGCTCACTGTAGATCTAGCCTTCATGATTATGCTAGTTTCATTATTTAATGTTACATATTTTGGTTAGATCTCTCATTCTTTGATGTCAGTCCCATGTTGTGTTTCCAGTTGCGTTTATTTCTTAGTTATCACTCTTCAAGTGATTCTTCAGTAATTCTTATTCCCAGTGGTGGAGAAAGTACTCAAAAATGACTAGTAAAAGCACAAATACACAGACAAAAATGTACTCAAGTAAAAGTAAAAGTACCTCATTAATGTTTGTACTTAAGTAAAAGTAAAAAAGTACTGTCTTTTAAAAATACTTCAGCATTAAAAGTAAAAGTACTTGCTGAATGTATTGCCTAATCACTAATACAATATCATTAAGTGTACCTATCGTATTGTTTACTCTTTGCACCATGGTTTATTCAGATATGTGATTCTATGCATCATAATTTTAGGGATGGAAACATCTTGTCTCCTGTCCTAACATAGCATGAACTTCACTTT
>NW_015116226.1:39267-42226 GCF_001443285.1 Poecilia latipinna
GATATTAAATACTTAGAGCTGAAATAACTTTAACTAGTATCAATTCAAACTCTTCTTCATTCTGCTTTGCTTTCATCTTTGTGCTACAATCCGCGGAGGTTATCAACTATGCTGACCAAGGCGCAAGAAGTAACCAAGCAGAAGGAGCACCAACCTCCTTCCCATTGCAATGTCTGCCACCATGACAGGAGACACGAAAACAATCAAAGAGCAATGAGCATGCTCTGCGTTCTTACCTTCTTGTTTTATTTATTCGCCAATTAAATAAATCTATATATTTTTTAATGAAATAAAATTAGGGCTGAAACGATTCCTCGAGTGATTCGAGTACCTTGATTGTTAAAATTCCTCGAGGAAAATTTACCTGCCTCGAAGCTTCATTAATTTATATTTTATTATTTAGCCACGTGTTCCGACCAGAACATTACTTGCATTACGCGGAGCTCTGACTTCCGCCTCTCAGTTGTTGACGAAAGCTAAGTGTTAGCGGCATAATGTCCAGTTTTCAAGTTCGGCCAATGGGGATTTTATTGATTGATGATAATGTCTGGGTTTCCATCGTTTTGGGGGACCAATAAACATCCTTATAATGACTGGCGCGATGCCTGGAGTGCGGCAGCCTTTTTCCTCCAGGAGCTGCTGGTTCAGAGCGAACGGTGGGAAGATCGCTGAGGAGTATTTATACAGGTGAGTGGATAGACTGAACCCGGCGGGTGGCTAAGTAGTGGATGGTTACAGTGTAAGTGCAGGTTTACGGACGAACCGCACAATAAATTTCATGTCATCCCAGTCTGAACAAACGGGTGGCGGAGCGCATCGTGGCGGTACATAGCTGGTAGATGAGTTTCTGAGTGTGACGAACGAAGGTGCAGTAAATATTGCTTACAGAGTTCAAACTTTCCTTTGTTCTTTCTGCTACCTCTCTTGCTCTGGTAAAAACCATAGGCACCGAACCCTGTAGAAAGTGGACCAACCCACATTTCTTCCTGTCTTACGTAGAAAATGAACAACAGAAATAAATAAAATCAACAATTATTAAGCTATAAATACACTCTGTAAATAATACAAAAAATATAAATTTAAGAATAAACTAACAAAATTAAAATGGATAAATAAAATAAAGAATAAATAGCTCCAACACAGAAGAGTAAATGTAACCATGGCAACCAGCCCCGTGGTGGAGTTAGCCGTGCCTGCCCTGAACTGGAAGTTTTTTCCTTCCTTCCTTTCTTCCCTCCTTCCTTGTGTGGGTGTTAATCCAGCTTAACAGTATGAGATGATTTAGCCCGTCTAGACCTGAAAGTACCTCAAAAGGATGTCTTCTACATCACTGTCTCTCCCTCAGTTGGAAAAGAGTTCCCACTCCGCCAACAGGCGACCCTTTCCACAAAGTGTGGTCTATGCTCAGTGCACTGAATTACTAAAAGATGATGCCAGACCTGGAACTGGCTTAGGACGGGGCTCAAGTGTCGTGCTTGGTCTGGTGGAACAGGCAGAAGTTCCTCCAGGATGTACATCTGGGCATGACAACAAGTTTTCACCTGACTTTGCCTCATTGATAAAATGACCAGGTGAGGTTGGCACATTAAGACAAAGCCATCTGCATGATGTGGCATTTAATCTTCATGTATCTAGAAAAATCCTGCAGTCTGCACTGATCATCCATCTAAAATGGTTCTGAAGACACTTATAATCATGCCTCGTTGTTATAGGTTATGCTTGCCATTATTTTTATTTTTTTTTTTGTAAATAGGTTAGATTAGTGTAAATTAGTTTACATATTTTCCCACTGGCAAAAATAAATCCCAAATATGAAACCAACGTTTCAATACCATAACCAAAATAAAACATAATAATTCCTAAATAATAGGAATAATTGCTACTTTCACTTAATTAAAATTATTCAAATTACAAATTTGGGATTAAATGGGTTACTGTCTGAAAGTCTTCTCTCATTTACTTCAATCAATAAAGTTAACAATTCCTCTTTTTTTCTATTTTCTTCTCTAGATTGCCAACAACATAACATTTACAAGGAGAAGCTATGTAAGCAGGAGAGGAGATCCACTCTGGACCAGGAGGAGTCAGAACCTCTGCAGGTGAAACAAGAACAGGAAGAACCAGAAGATCAGCAGATAAAAGAAGAGCAGGAGGATCTAGAACATGAGCAGATAAAAGTGGAAGAGAAAGAAGTTTACTGCAGTCAGGGTGAAGAACAGATTGAGCTAAAACAGCAGACTGATACCTGCATGGTGGTTCCTGTTGATGAACAAACATCCCACACTGAATCAGAACCAAACAGGAACCAAGTCATCTTCCAGGAAGCTGCTGAGTCTGAGAACCAAAATCAGGAAAGAAGAAAACCTTTCTCATGCGAGACCTGTGAAAAACGTTTCACTGCCATATCTACTCTCAATCGTCATATTAGAATTCACACGGGTGAAAAGCCATTTTCCTGTGTGACCTGTGGAAAAAGATTTAGTCGAAAACAGCATTTAACTCTGCACATGAGGATTCACACTGGTGAAAAGCCATTTTCATGTGTGAACTGTGGAAAAGGTTTTAGTCGAAAACAGCATTTAACTCTGCACATGAGGATTCACACTGGTGAAAAGCCATTTTCATGTGGGAACTGCGGAAAAGGATTTAGTCAAAAACTGAGTTTAACTCGGCACATGACGATTCATACTGGNACTCTGCACATGAGGATTCACACTGGTGAAAAGCCATTTTCATGTGTGAACTGTGGAAAACGTTTTAGTGGAAAATGGAATTTAATTCAGCACATGATTATTCACTCTGGTGAAAAGCCATTTTCATGTGTGAACTGTGGAAAATGTTTTAGTGAAAAACGGAATTTAACTCAGCACATGATTATTCACTCTGCTGAAAAGCCATTTTCATGTGTGACCTGTGGAAAAGGTTTTAGTGAAAAGCGGAATTTAACTCAGCACATGAT
>NW_015116227.1:0-8047 GCF_001443285.1 Poecilia latipinna
GAAATTTGTTTATTGGGGAACTTTATGAACTCCAATCTAAAGACAAATAATAAGAAACTTACAGAAGTCCTTCTGGCAGTTGCTAAAAAATGTATTGCAACAAAATGGAAATCAGAGGCCCGCCTTCCAATTAAATATGGCTTTGTGAGCTCAACAGCTGTGTGACCCTAGAAAAAATAACCTATTGGATGCAGAATAGAAGTAAGACTTTTTATAAAATATGGCAACCATTTCTAAGCTGTATGCAAAACCTACCTGCACAATGGATTGACTGACCTTCCTGTAATCGAGCCGGACTCGACAGGATCTATGAGCGATGCCGATACCATCTGTCTCTCACCCTATCTCTGATTCATATACATTTTTCTTAATCCTTATTGGTTAGCCCTTTTCCCTACCTTGTCCAACCCACTTCCAGTTCTTCTTGTCTTTTTGTTGTGTTATATTATCGTAAATGTATTTTACTTCAGGTATGTCTTATTGTTTGAATTTTGATTGATACTGAACCAATTTTGTCCTGTCAGTTAATAAATGTGATGTTGTTACTAAAAAATCCCAAATAAAGTGTTCTAAATAAATGCCTTTACATGGGAGACTGTGTCCAATTTTAGTGAAAGTTTTCAGAGATCAAACTGCAATAACACGTTAGGAGGCTAAAGCACCGAGGCGCCAGCAATGTGATTGGTGCACACTCCCGCCTTCATGCCCTGTTCAAATCATCAACTATAAACCTATCTTTCAGGAACAACTCTGCCCTGCCAGTTATATTCTCAGTGCAGCAGAGATGCTGTAGTCAAGCTTATTAAAAAAAAAAAAAATAATAATTTTATATATAAAAACAAGCAACGTGGGTGCTGTGGTGGTGCAGAGGCAAAGCACCACCCACATATTGAGGCTTTAGTCCATGTGGCGGTAGTCACAGGTTCAATTCCCGACCTGGCAACATTTGCTGCATGTCTTCCCCTTCTCTGATTACCCTGTTTCCTGTCGAACTACTTTCAAATAAAGGCCACTAGAGCCAACAAAACCTTTAAAAAAATAGAAAATACAAGCAATGTGTAGCCTAGCGGGGGGCAAGTAAAGCCTAGCAGTCCACCAGGATTTACACTGGGTGAAACCCTGGAGCATTTTTATTAGAAGTAGTTTGTTGCATTCTTCCATTGTAATATGTCCTAGTTAATGTACCTCTCTTATTTATAGAAGTTTAGATACACCAAATAAAACTACATTTACACATTTTTCCTTCATTATCTGAAGTCAAAAAATGAGAAAAAGGATATGTCAGACATTTAAATTTTAATATTTTCAAAGTTAGAAATTTACATGGGAGTCCATGTTAATTTTTGGGCTGATGATTATTGTCCATTTAACTTCTTGGCTGATGCCATTAGGTGTGACTTCAGCATTCCTACATAATGTTCTTTCCTCATGATTCAATCTATTTTATGACGTGCACCCAGTTATGCAGCAAAACAGTCCCACAACATGATGCTGGCACTCTTATACTTCATAGACAGGAAGTATGAGGATGGGTTGATCCCAAGCGTCCCAGTTTTTCCTCCAAATGTAGCTATGCTCATTATGGCCAAATATTTTAATCTTAGTGTTGTCAAACCACAGGACATGTCTCCAAAAATGAAGAACTTTGTCCCTGCATGTCTTTACAAACTGCAGTCTCGCTTTTTTATGTTTATTTTTGGAGTAATGGCTTCCTCCTCAATGAGTGGCCTTTCAGCTCACACTGTCTTACCAGCTTCAGCCACATTTTCATAAGATCTGGCTTTTTCTGGGGTCTAATTGCGTTTATCAGTACCAGCCTGTTCTTGTCCTGTTCAATGAAAGTATAAAACACAAAAGGTTTCATAACAGGTTTTCTCAAATATATAAATATATAAATTATTGTAATTGTCAGAAGACCTGTAAAAAATGTTTGTATTTGAAAAGTTTCAGAATTAGTTTTAAGTGCTTGTCTGTCTGTTGACATTGTGTGTCTTTACAGTGGTGTTCCTGCTGTGGTAGACTTCGCTGCCATGCGGGATGCCGTGATGAAGTTGGATGGTGACCCAGAAAAGATTAATCCAGTTTGTCCTGCTGACCTCGTTATTGATCACTCCATCCAAGTGGACTTTAACAGGAAGTAAGACCTTGCAGTTCTTGCCATCATTGGATCATTCTGTAGATTGTGTGTTATCCTGCTGCTTTATCTCTTGATGGGTCCTGTTTCTTCCTCCAGGTCTGACAGCCTTCAGAAGAACCAGGATTTAGAGTTTGACCGCAATAGAGAAAGATTTCAGTTTTTGAAGGTGTATATTAAAAACAACCTCTTTGTCTATACTATTTGAAGTAACTAGATTGTTAACATGATGCCTGTTTTTCCCAGTGGGGGTCCAAAGTCTTCAAGAACATGCGGATCATTCCTCCCGGTTCAGGAATTGTTCACCAGGTCAACCTGGAGTATTTGGCCCGGGTGGTGTTTAATTACGATGGCTTCTTCTACCCAGACAGTCTGGTGGGCACAGACTCCCACACCACCATGATTGATGGACTGGGTGTTCTTGGCTGGGGTGAGACCATAACGCATACAACCCTTACCTTATTCCAATCTATTTGGTTTGTTTGAACTACAGCTTGATGTTTGACTTTACAGTGTTACATGCAGATGATCATGTTGTCAGACTTTTATTACATTTTTCCAGAAATCTTGTGACACTGAATTTTCTCCTGATGGCTTTTAAGTTTTTGGAATCAGAAAAAAACATGCAGGACACAAATCCTATAAAGGTAGGCTGGTTTTATCAAGTGATTACATGTTTATATACATATTATTATTTTGAAATGTGTGAAAACTGTTTCCTAGGGAAGCCCATTTCCGCCATAAAAGAAAAAATGAAAGACCAACAGGAAGTCATATTTTTGACTTTCAAAGTCATAATTATGAGATTTGAAATTTGAAAGTCGAAATTATGACTTCCTGTTGGTCTTTTATTTTTTCTTTCATGCCGGAAATGGGCTTCAATAGGAAACAGTTTTCACACATTTCAAAAATAATAATATGTATATAAACATGTAATCACTTGATAAAACCAGCCTACCTTTATAGGATTTGTGTCCTGCATGTTTCACATGTTCCTGCTGAAATAGCCAACCTATTTCCTGTCTGTCAGAAGTTGTGCTGAAACCTCCTAGTGACTGGTTCACGTCACTAGGAACCAGTGACATGAACTGGTTCCTAGAAACATTTAAAGCATGCGGGAGCCTTGGGGATCAGTGATGCTAATTCTGGCCTTAAAATCAGGTTGACATCAGTTTAACTATCCAAAAATAAATAAATAGATAGATAGATAGATAGATAGATAGATAGATAGATAGATAGATAATGTGCATTCATAGCATGTCATCCTTAACCCTTGTGCGTGCGAGGACTGAGGCAAACGTAGAGGTTTATGAAAAATGATACAGGTTTTACGTGTGTGGGGTCGGTTGGACCCCATTTCGACATACAAGGGTTAAAGGTACTGATTCGCTGCTAAATTAAAGTCAGCCTTTGCCATTCAGGTGTTGGGGGCATTGAAGCAGAAGCTGTGATGCTGGGGCAGCCAATAAGCATGGTGCTTCCTGAAGTGGTGGGATACAAACTGCATGGTACACCAGACAAGCTCATCACCTCCACTGACATCGTCCTCACTGTGACTAAGGTAATTAGTTTCTGCAGAAGTTATCTGCAGAAATGACAACAAAATGGTCCAGTGTCCCTGACATTTCGTACTCCTCCACTTCTTGGACCTGAAGCACCTCCGTCAGGTGGGTGTTGTGGGGAAGTTTGTGGAGTTTTTCGGCCCAGGTGTGGCCCAGCTATCCATTGCTGACAGAGCCACCATTGCTAATATGTGTCCCGAGTACGGAGCCACAGCGGCTTTTTTCCCAGTGGATGACATCAGTGTGAAGTACCTGGAGCAGACTGGTGAGTGTCCAGCTGTGTGAACTAGAATTCTCTTATTTCTGGAGACTTTTAAGATTGCTAGATTAACTCAACAGAAAATAGTATGTGATTTTCAGCAGTTACTGCTCTTTATGCTCTGTAAGTTTGAAGCTATGGATATTAAGACGCTTTACCTCATTCATCAAAAGTGATGATAGTGTCTTGTTTTAGGACGGGAACCAGAAACTCTGGCCTACATTACCAAGTACCTGAAGGCAGCAGGCATGTTCAGAGACTACAATAATATTGCCCAGGATCCAGATTTCACTCATGTAATTAAGCTCATCTTCTTGCATGATTTGTTTCAAAACTGAAAAACAAATGTATGTTTGGGATTTAAAATCAGAGTCAATTTAAATCATTAAAGGCTGATCGAAGACTTTTGGATCTTTGTTTTTCTTTTCTCTTTAAGGTAGTACAGTTAGACCTTGGCACAGTGGTTCCTTGCTGCAGTGGTCCCAAAAGGCCACAGGACAGGATTCCCGTTTCTGAAATGAAAACGGATTTTGAATCTTGTTTGGGAGCAAAGGTTAGTTAAATTTACGTTGGTTTAGTTTTATACAATAGAAGGGTCAACAAAAGGCAAAGCTACAACACAGTAGTGAAAGTTATGTTAAACATTTCAGCTTTTGAATTTATTCAACTTTATACTGTATTTTATCATGATTTATTATGTTGGTGAAATTCAATGGTGAATATCATTAAATAGTGACTCTTCTATTTTTTTTATTGCTTTTATCGAACCTATTTAATTTTACCGTTCAATTCTGATCTTCTTAGCAAGGATTTAAGGGTTTCCAGGTGGCACCTGAACGCCATAGCACTGCGGTCACCTTCCAATTCAGTGGGAAGGAGTATACTCTGGGCCATGGCTCAGTAGTCATTGCTGCTATCACCAGCTGCACCAACACCAGCAACCCATCTGTCATGCTTGGAGCAGGTGGATGTACCACATCTGTCCATGGCACTAATGTTGAAATGACCCATTGTCCCAATCAAAACTGACTGCTAGCATCTGTTGTTCCAGGGCTTCTTGCTAAGAAAGCAATAGAGTATGGTCTAAATGTGAAGCCGTACATAAAGACAAGCCTGTCACCTGGCAGTGGAGTGGTGACCTACTACCTGAAGAAGAGTGGCGTCATGGACTTCATGTCTCAGCTGGGGTAAGCTGCTCAGTAGTTACGTCTGAGTTGATAGACTCTTAATGTACCCACTCATGTTGGCTGGTTTAGGCAACTAATGAGAAACATTATTTACACATTGTCAGTTATACTTTAAGTCAATATTTTAGGTGTTTTCATTAATTTACTTAATTGTTCATTGAAATGAAAAATGAAAAAATAAAAATAGACTCGTTTTTTCGTTTTTCATTTATTAAACCAAAATCGAAAATCGGATAACGGCTCAGTTCGGCTTGTTATCCGATTTCCCATTTAGTGCACAAAATGGAAATGGAAAAAACGGACAACAAGCGCTGAATTTGGATTTTCGTGATTTCATTTTTGACAAGCGGTCTGACCCGGAAGTTCTTTCTGTCATGCACACTGTGTAGAGACCTGTTTGTGTAAAGTCATCCAAAGCGGCATGTAATTAATTTCATCATGATACCTTCACACAGAAATTCTTGAACTCTGACTTTGTTTTGTATATGAAGCCAAAGGCCTCTAAATGCAGCTTCGATTCAGTAAATGGCTAAAGGGCTAGTCTGCCCAATTTTTCACAACCTTGAAAATGTGCTCAGGTTTAAAACGACGCTCAAACCACAACTACAGCATTCTCCCAGAACAGTCATTCAAACCCTAGGTTTTTAAAGTTTTTCCTTTATGAATAGCATTTGCATAGAAATTATAATCTGTTATGTCTTGAACAAGGATGCAGAAAAGTATAATTATCCAAAATATAAAATAAAATTTAGCTATTTCTAAGTAGAAATTGTTTGAAATAATGTGCCAATGTTATTAGATTATTGAAAGATTAAATAAATAAATGTTTTCCTTTGGAAGAGGATTATAGCCATGGAAAAAAAACAGAATTCTGACCTTAATCTCAAAATTCTGATGTTTTTCTGAGAATTCTTATTTTAATTTAAAATAATAATAATAATAATAATAATAATAATAATAATAATAATAATAATAATAATGCTGGTGCTAGCTAAATGTTATGAGGTTCTATCATCCTCTTCCATGGTTTATCCCCTCAGGATATTTTTTCACACTTTTATCAGTGACTTATGACTGTCCAACAATAAGATTCTGCTTATAAATTATTATCCTCAACTGACTAAACATAATGAACAACTTTTGAATTAAAAGTTTTGAGTTGATTCTTTCCATTATTTATTTGCTCTGGATTCATAGGCAAGAAACATAAAACTAATTATTTTATATTAAAATTGTAATCAGCCTGTATATAGCCAGTTGGTGCTTTATAACTGGATGATTTATTTACAGTACTTACTATATATTTACCAACCTTATTTTCTCTTATCAGATTGTAAACTCAAATCTTACAAAATAAACAGGGACAAAATGTTTTCCTAAAAATGTATTTATTACAATAACATACAAACAGATATTCAGCTTATGTTGGGGAATCATAACAAAATATTTCTATACTTTAAGTATATGAAAGATGAGGAGATACTGAAGAAGACGATGTCAGGAGGAGGAAGAGGATCACTGGGAAGCTGCATCCAAACCTGGAGCTGTGGCCTCTCTCCTGAACAGCTGCCTGTATGAAACAATAAAAAATAATTGTGAAAAAAAGTTCACACTGCCTGTAAGAAGCCAAACCAAGGGAAGTGTATATTTCACATACACACACGCACACACAAAATATAATATTATTCTCTGGAGAGTGTGTGTACACACATGCATGCACACACACAATAATATGAATTTACAAACTAAAAAAAATCAGAGGAAGGGAATATTAGTAACTGGTATTGGAAGAAAGCATAGTGGAAGAGTTTAGAAGATACCAACATCTTCAGAATTATCGAAATCTCCAGAGAAGAATATTATATTTTGATGTATGATACACGGCCCCTGTGTAAGCCAGACAGAGAACTTCCGGGTCAGACCGCTTGACCCTGGTACAAATCTCCAATTTCCATCCCATCTCTAAACTTCCCTTTCTCAGTAAATTACTTGAAAAAGTTGTAGAAACTCAACTCAGATCCTGGTTTAGTACATTACAGATCTCTGATCCCTTTCAGTCTGGCTTCCACTGAAACTGCTTTAGTAAAAGTCCATAATGATCTTTTAATCATTGGTTTTATTAGATCTTAGTGGTGTCTTTGATACTGTAGACCATGCAATCCTGTTGAAACAGCCCAAAGGTCCTGGCTGGTATTTGTGGCTCAGCTTTGGACTGATTGACCTCATATTTAGCTCACTGGACATACTGCATTAAGACGGACAGATTTTCCTCTGACTATGCCCCCTTAACTTGTGGTGTGCCACAACGCTCAGTTTTGGGTCCACTTTTGTTTTCTTTTTATATCATTCCACTTGCCGGTATTAGTCAGTCCTTGTCAGATATCTCTTATGATATTTACACTGATGACATTCAGTTGTATTTTTCATTTAGACCGCATCAACTAGACAAGTGAGTCATCCTCGTCCAATGTTTGTCCCATATCAGTGTTTGACTCTCCAGTAACTTTCTGGTTCTAAACACCAGTAAGACAGAAACTATAACTATTGCTCCCAGTCACCTACACCAGTCGTCCCAAACCACCGGGCTGCAGACCGGTCTGTAGACCAATTGGTACCAGGCCGCACAAGAAATAGTTAAATATTTCCGTTTAATGTATTATCTGAGTCTGAAGGATCCTTTATTTTGAAAATCCTTTAACTGGATTTTCTTAGTTCACACTAGCCAACATTGAGCCCACAAGCAGTAAGAAACACATGTCCTTGGACAGTTTATTTGCGAAAGGGAAAAGGCCCAGAGAAGAGACATGAGGATGGATTTATACCAGACTGGTAGGTGATTGCCACATTACAAGCCCGCTCTGTAATATACGGCAATCGGCTCAATAATGAGGCAATGAAGCCTTCA
>NW_015116227.1:11533-13265 GCF_001443285.1 Poecilia latipinna
CACCCTGTGCTGAAGCAACACACCTTGGGTGTCATTGTCTCCCATCACTCCCAGGTGGGACAGTCTCGTTGCAGACAAATAAGCTCAAGGTTCCCATTGATTTGTCGTTATCGAGAGTTAAAATTTTCATGAAAATAAAAGGTTAGTTTTTGTGGCACATCTGTATCTTATTTTGAAGGGATGTGTATACGTTACCATAGCGACCAGAGTCAGAGAGCATTAGGGCAGTAGTCAAGATTAGAGGAGTACAGCTTGTGAATCTTAAGTCTGGTTCACACGGCACGATTTAAGGATTGTCGGCTGATTTTACAAACCTCTGTGACCACACACGACATGAGCCGATAAAAATATAGCAGGTTTGATCGGTTCATGTGTCCAGCCACACGGCAGGAGCAACACACCACACACGAACTGATTCCAGTCACGAACATCCCGGTTGCAGAAGAAAATCCCGTAAAATCCCTAACATACCATACGTGAATTTAGAATAAACAAACATGGATGACAATGTAGAAACAGTGATAGTTTGTGGACTTATTTTAAGCGATAACAGATGTAACAAAAAGAAAAGGCTTTGGATAAATGACGGCGTGGCAGCCGCTCTATTCAGCTGTTTGGGATTCTCCTCCGTGCTTACGTCACTGCGCTGTCCGATTGGCTACCTGTCACATTTAATGGACTGCATTCTCGCTCACTGTCAAGGAATACCCTACGGCCTGCGAAAACAATGTTGAATATGTCTGATTTTAGATTGGAGCGCTCCCAACGTTCTACCGACTGGACCAGATGAGTTGTGACATCAGGACAGGTGGATCAGGGTTGCAGTAAAATTGCCAACCTTTTTACCACCGGTCCATGGTGGTAAAAAGGTTGGGGACTACTGACCTACACAACAATATCAGCCAGACAATTGGATCCTTTCGCCCATTAGTAAAATCAAAGGTAAAAAATCTAAGTGTCACATTTGATTCATTATTAGGCTTCGACTCACACATTAAGGCTGTTTGCCATTCTTGTTTCTTTCACTTAAGAAACATTTCTAAAATCAACCTAGAGAATATCATTCATGCTTTTGTATCATCTCGTCTAGACTACTGTAATGCCCTTTTTACCTGCCTGGATAAAGCCTCAATTTCACTTTTGTAATCTATACAGAACACAGCAGCCAGACTTCTCACCAAATCCAGTAAATCATGTCATATCTTTCCTGTTCTATATTCATTACTTTGCTCCCTATCATGATGGGTTCTGTTGACATTAGCCTTCATCCCTGCCACCTGGGCTTAATTAACGCAGCTGTTTTGTTTTCCTGATTGTGTTTTTCCCCAGTATATTTAAGTTTACCTGTGTCCCTAGACATTGTGGGATCCTCTGCGTTGCTCACTGCGTTCTCAGTGTAGTTTATGATCTGTAATCTAGAAAGGTACCAGTGTAGAAAAATAAAGCTTCTAAATTCTGCTGAACTGAGCTTGGCTGGACTTACCTCATTCACATGATGACCAGATCTGACACTCCCAGTTGATTTTAGAATTCGTTTTAAAGTCCTTGTGTTGACATACAGAGCATTACATGGCCAGGCTCCTGATCATCTTTGTCAACTTTTAACTAAATATTCTGCTGTCCGTGGTCTTCGTTCTCAAAGTCTGAATCTTTTGGTTGTTCCATGAACAGTTAAAAACTAAAGGGGACCAGGCCTTTCAGTCGGTGGCTGTGGAACAGTTTGCCCTTGCAG
>NW_015116227.1:15516-23346 GCF_001443285.1 Poecilia latipinna
ACATCAGGACAGGTGGATCAGGGTTGCAGTAAAATTGCCAACCTTTTTACCACCGGTCCATGGTGGTAAAAAGGTTGGGGACTACTGACCTACACAACAATATCAGCCAGACAATTGGATCCTTTCGCCCATTAGTAAAATCAAAGGTAAAAAATCTAAGTGTCACATTTGATTCATTATTAGGCTTCGACTCACACATTAAGGCTGTTTGCCATTCTTGTTTCTTTCACTTAAGAAACATTTCTAAAATCAACCTAGAGAATATCATTCATGCTTTTGTATCATCTCGTCTAGACTACTGTAATGCCCTTTTTACCTGCCTGGATAAAGCCTCAATTTCACTTTTGTAATCTATACAGAACACAGCAGCCAGACTTCTCACCAAATCCAGTAAATCATGTCATATCTTTCCTGTTCTATATTCATTACTTTGCTCCCTATCATGATGGGTTCTGTTGACATTAGCCTTCATCCCTGCCACCTGGGCTTAATTAACGCAGCTGTTTTGTTTTCCTGATTGTGTTTTTCCCCAGTATATTTAAGTTTACCTGTGTCCCTAGACATTGTGGGATCCTCTGCGTTGCTCACTGCGTTCTCAGTGTAGTTTATGATCTGTAATCTAGAAAGGTACCAGTGTAGAAAAATAAAGCTTCTAAATTCTGCTGAACTGAGCTTGGCTGGACTTACCTCATTCACATGATGACCAGATCTGACACTCCCAGTTGATTTTAGAATTCGTTTTAAAGTCCTTGTGTTGACATACAGAGCATTACATGGCCAGGCTCCTGATCATCTTTGTCAACTTTTAACTAAATATTCTGCTGTCCGTGGTCTTCGTTCTCAAAGTCTGAATCTTTTGGTTGTTCCATGAACAGTTAAAAACTAAAGGGGACCAGGCCTTTCAGTCGGTGGCTGTGGAACAGTTTGCCCTTGCAGGTCCGTTTTCCTGACTCTGTGGAGATTTTTAAAAAGCATCTAAAAACATTTTTATTTTTCCAGACTTTTATATCTTGATTTTGTTGTGTTTCTACCGGTGGTTTTGTGTTTTGTAGGGTTTTTAAGGTTGATTTTTATTGTACAGCATGTATGTCTGTGAAAAGAGCTTTATAAATAAACTTTACTTACTTGCTTTTCAAAAATGAAATAATAAAAATCAAAATTGAACGCTCGTTATCCATTTTTCCATTTTCATTTTGTGCTCTTAATAGGAAATCGGATAACGAGCTGAGCCGAGCCATTATCCAATTTCCAATTTTGGTTTAATAAACTAAAAACAAAAAAACTAGTCTATTTTTGTTTTTTTCATTTGAAATGAAAAAACTAAACAAAAACTAACTGCCTGAAAATACACAGACCCACATTCTACTTTAACAGTTGTTTTTTTTTTGTCTCATGTCAGCTTTGAGGTTGTTGGCTATGGCTGCATGACGTGTATTGGAAACAGTGGTCCACTCCCTGATTCAGTGGTGGAGGCCATAACTAAGGTATGTGTAACACTATTGCTCTACTTCAGGGGTGCCCAAACTTTTGAGAGCAAGATCTACTTTTTCTCTCACCAGCTGCCTGAGAGGCCATCTGCCTGCCTCATGACACAAAGACATAAAAATTGCAAATGAAACTCTATTGACTTATTTTATATGCGAATATA
This sequence comes from Poecilia latipinna, assembly GCF_001443285.1. Classification (NCBI taxonomy): domain Eukaryota; kingdom Metazoa; phylum Chordata; class Actinopteri; order Cyprinodontiformes; family Poeciliidae; genus Poecilia; species Poecilia latipinna. The sequence continues at coordinate 17,165 of NW_015116227.1, forward strand.
CATCAGTTATAGCAGAAATAATAAAGCGACAGAAAACTTAATGCAGTTTCTTCCTCAGTGAGATTCTGACACTGGGAGCAGGTTACTGGTTTCTCAGTCAGAAGCTGGTTTCAAACCTGACACCAACAGGTGTCAGTCAGTCAGTCATGGTAGATCTGAAATTTGGTTTGATGACTGAAATATGAGAAACTACAGACTGATAGGAGGAACCAAAGAGCCCAGTAAAGGTAAAGGCAAATCTTCTGAAGTCGGGATATAATTAATTTAATTTCACATAATTATTGCGGTAGAATTTGTTAAAACTTAATGAAATATATTTGTCCTATTTGATGTTTGTTGTGACATAGACTCACAAACAAAATATATAATTAGTCCAAGTTTGTCGTTTATTGAATGTTCAGAAACTACAGCAGGTGTGAAGAGCCACAGCAAAGGTAAACAAAGGTAAAACAACCCGAACAAACGATCAACTCAAAACCACTCCTACCTTTTTAGGTAGGAGTGGGACCTGTTGCCGTTGCACACATGGCAACGGGTGTGCTTGTTGTTTGAGCACACCTGTGCTCAAACAACAAGTTTGAGCACGGGTTCGAGCACACCTGTTGCCGTGGCAACCGCCCCCATTCAGTCCGAGCAGAGATTACTTTAAGAACACAACATTCAGTCCGTTACGATATCAGGTTTCTAGGCTTGATATTTATTTCTCGATTATTAATAAGCCTCTCATGAACACAGCGGTGGTTGAGCAGCTAATTTAAACTCCTGCTCTGCTCGTCAGTCGGTCTTTGAGTCGCCTTTTTTTTGTTGTTGTTAATGGAACCGAAACGCACTGAATTGCGCAACACCTTGTTGAAACAATAATTACTGAGATTATTAATTTTAACATATTTCGTTGATTTTTTTATAATTATTCTTTTTTAATGAAGCTACAAATGTTTAGGATCTTAGTGAATATTTTTGATAAGCCTGTCAGAAGAGGAAGTGCTGATTTCAGCGTCCTCGCAGCGTTCAGTTTGTCACCTGCCGAGATCGACTCAAAACCTGTCCGCGATCGATCGTGATCAACATATTGGACACCCCTGCTCTACTTAGACTTCTTGGATGGGATATAGATCTTGTAAAATGTATGCTCCTGGACGACATCAATGCCCATGTGGGAGCTGATGCCGTTTCTCCTGTGTGACAATATTCTTTATTTTGCTGAAAGTAAAAGTACAGTTTCCACCATTGAAACAGTATTCCAGGACGTACAGCCTCCTCATCTGTACTTCCTAGAATGCTTGAAGTACAAACATCTATGATTGTAAATCTACATTTGTTTTGTTTACATTCAAGATGAGATGATTGTTTCTACACCATGACGCAAAGCGGTCCACCAACTCTACTCGGCCTCTTGTCATCTCATTGTCCATACACCTGACAACTGCAGAGTCATCTCAGGATTTCTCGAGATGGCAGAAGTCAGACTTGTGGTGGAAGTCTGAAGTGTACAGAGTGAGAAGGAATGGTCAGAAAACAGTCCCCTGTGGTGCTCCTGTGTTGCTGATCACCTGGTTAAACACACAGTCCTTCAGTTTCACAAACTGTGGTCTGTTTGTGAGATAGTCATAGATCCAAGTGATTGTTGAGGCCTTCATCTGTGTCTTCTGGAGTTTCTGAATGAGCTGATCAGACTGAATTGTGCTAAATGTTCTGGAGAAATCAAAGAACATGATCCTCACAGTACTGCCTGCTTTGTCCAGATGACAGTGGGTTTGTTGAAGCTGCTTCAACAAACAGCTTCTACATACTACAGGGCCACCTGTAGTATGTCAACTACAGGGGGCCCTGATATGTGTTTGTTAGCTTGTTTTGGTTGGTCTTTGATGAGTGATTGGTGACTTTTCTTTTGGTACCAGAACAAGGCAGTATGTCTTCTCTGGGGCTAGACTAAGCTTAAAATGTTGTTGCAGAGTCTCAAATAATTATTGCTCACCTCAAGTTCTATTTCGTATAGGCTTCGCCCTTTAAGGCTATCGTTAGTGGGTTTATCCCTCGAGCGCAGCGCAGCACTGAAAAAAGCTTAGTCCACGCCCACCTACTGGGTGGTCGTGGACTGAGAAGCATTGTAGAAGAAATGGCTGGGATTTGCCAAGAATACAACAAAGAACAGGCTGTAAAAGGACTTATTGATGGAACTGAAATGATGAGATCAGCTCTATGATGGTCATTTAAGTTTTCATGCGTAAAGAGAGGAGGATGGAGTTTGTGTATAAAGAAATAATTAGCAGCTGATTGAGTATTAAGTGCTTTATTTTTTTCTCTCTTTTTTTGCCACAGTTGGTTTTAGTGTAGAGGTTTGAAGTTGTCCTTACTGGATTTCTTTCTTAAATAATAATACTATTCACTCTCAATATGCAAAAAAAAAAATCATAATTAGTTATTAGGCTAACTGATGAATAAATAGTTTTGTGTAAAATACACAACACCCTTATGAACAGCTTTTTGTAGTAAAATCATAGAAAAAATATATCATAAGGAAATCGCCATGATGAGGTCTCTCTGTGTTTATTTGCATACAGTACAATTAGTTAGGATCCATGTGGTCACTTGGTCTGAATAACGCATTTCAGCAGAAGGCTTGAAATCCAATCACTAAATGCTGATGTTGATACAAGGGCTTCCTTTGTAATACCAGACTTTGTTACATTGCGTTTTTTGTTTACTGTAGTATTGGTGGGTTGCATACTTGTAACATTATAGTGGTGGATTAAATCGGTAAGCTCCCACTGAAGGCCCAGGTACTAAATGCACAGCTGCCACCAGTGTTTCCATGTGGACAATAAGTAAAATTGGTTAAAAACTTTACCATGTCAGAAAAAAATGTCCCTTGTGGATGGGCCCTGTCACAGCATTGAAATCATTTCTATCTGACTGACAGAGTGCATCCCAGTCTCCAGCCTAAAAAACTAAGCAGGGCTTTTTCAGCTTCCTCTGATTATCTTTTCATACTTCTTATTTTCATATGTTGGAAGTGTAGTAGACAGGTGATTGTAAATATTGCCTTAATACTTTGTGTCTGCAGCTTAGCAACAACTGAGCTTGTGACATCCCATGCAGTGTTGGCAACAGCAGATGGAGGGTTAAGATAACACGAGTAGCTAACCCTTGGAGGCTAATATGGATGAAAACTTATTGCTATCAGCTCAATTCATGCTGCAGAGTTGACACTTAACAGTAATATGTCCTGGTTTACACCATCTGTTATTCACAAGCACTGCTAATCCATCCCCTTTGCTTTTGTAGCTCTTCTTCAGATCTATATCTTCCATCACCTTTTATTAGATCTGATTTTTCTTTATTTTTCTTTATTTTCTTTGTAATGTGAGATCCAACACTTGTTTGTGTTTCAGGGGGATCTGGTTGCTGCAGGGGTCCTGTCTGGAAACAGAAACTTTGAAGGGCGAGTCCACCCCAACACCAGAGCCAACTATCTGGCTTCGCCACCACTTGTTATAGCTTATGCAATAGCTGGCACAGTGAGAATAGACTTTGAGAAGGAACCTATTGGTGAGTTATACTGCTACTTAGCAGCAAAACAAAATGTTAGGTAGGGTCTCCTTATTCTCTGGGTGTTTAGATCCGCATCAGGATAAAAGATCAGATCATCTGTAAAGATGTATCAGCTTCCAGTCTTATCCCTAGCTCATCACAGAGTAAAGTTTTATAATGAGACAACAACATACCTGCTTCTTTAAAATGGCTATAGTCTCTTGAAGAGTTTAGGTGACTTTGTCCAAAATGTAACTTTAAAGTTAACATTGGCATTATGGGATAGCCCTTCTATTTGACATTACCTAAAACAATGAACATAATGTTGCTGGTCTAAGGACCTATTGAAAATGCCTGAGCTAAAAGGTCAAATGGTTCAAAGCTGTGATGAAATGCACTTTAAGCCAGTGGAGATCTGGCTTCCTGTGAGTGAACTTTATACAAAGTACAGTGTGTACTTTGTACTTTAGCCAATATTTATCAGAGTTTGCGCTGATAAGCAGACCTGATGGCTTGCATGTGACTGCAGTGCCCATCCATTTCATCCTGGTCACATAATGACCACAATTATGAATGAATTTTATTGAACTTTTATGTGATAGACCAACATAAAGCTGTACATAATTGTAGCATACCCTCTGGCAAGTTCATTTTTATTCCTTTTTGATTTTATTGATATTCAATATTCTATTGATATTAATCAAATTGAAAACTATGGGTGTCGATTTTGTTAATTTTGGGAGATTGGCTGATACTTACATGAGAACCCAATCTTATCCACTGATATCATTTCCCTCCACAAAGATCTGAAAATCAGCCGCTGTCTTCTTCTGCTCTGCAGTGAGAGGACTGACTGACCTGCCCATCAGGGTTAGCAATAGTTGTCAGTTGTCATAGTAAGTCACTGTTGCAGACTTAACTTTTCAGACAAAACAATCAATATCGGCAGGTCAGGCTCTTTAAAGGTCGATGATTAGCCAGAAAACTGCAATTGGAGCTCCTGTATTGAAAACTTTTACTTTTCAATGCACTGGACCTGAATTACACTTTACTTTCACATTTAGTAAGGATCGTTGGATTTAAAAGATGAAGTTGCACAATTGGGAGTATCATGATGTAACAGAATTAACCTTTAAAAAGATAATCCCAAGTGTTACTTTGTGACTATTCCAAATGACTCATTAATGAGCTGGAATTTGAATGTCATAGTTTGTCCCAATATACCAAGAATAACCCAATATACAGCTCAACATTGCTGGGGGGTTTTCAGTTGACCTCAGAGATTTTTACCTTTATCATATAAATAGCTAAAACATCAAATTCAAATAATTCTCTAAATCTCATCCTTCATCTTCTCCAATGCAGCTGTTAACTCAGAAGGCAGACAAATCTTCCTCAGGGATATCTGGCCCACTCGAGATGAGATCCAGGCAGTGGAGAGAACATTTGTCATTCCATCAATGTTCAGAGAAGTCTATGACAAAATTGAGGTGCTATCAAATGACTTTCTAGTAAATATATGTAAAAAACAATCCAAACCTTTAGGGTCTGAAAGTATTTTTTTTTTATTGCAGAAAGTGAATGATCGTTGGAACTCTCTGGTGGCTCCTTCTGATAAGTTGTACACCTGGGATGATAAATCAACCTACATCAAGTCACCACCATTCTTTGATGGATTGGTAAGGAAGCTTAACTATGCACCTTCTCAAATATTAACACATAGAGTAAATTGCATAAGCCTTTTGGTGCAACCAAAGACATGGAAATAAACTGTCTCTCAGTGATATAGAGAACTCCGTAGTTCTCTCCTGTAGTGCCCCACTTTCATATTCTCTGACCCCATGTAAGATAAAAGTTTTGCCCAGAATTTATGGCGAGAACAGCCACTAAAACTTTATAACCAACAACAAAATTTAATTAAAATTTTAATTTGTATTGAATTGAAGCCACTGAATGTTTTTTTTTTTTTTTTTCTAGAAGTGGAACACATTTCCATTCTGTAAATGTGCAACTGTTACGTGACGTGCAAATGTGCCTAACAAAGAGTCAGATTCATAATGGCAAAAACTCACCTTTCACCATGAGAACCTGACACTCCTGACTTCACTGCTCTGCTGCTGTACAAAACCTCTTTGGGACTTATTGTGTAAAATTTACATTTTGCACATTTTTATATTTCCATTTGGGTTTCTACAGCTTCTAAAAGCAGCACAAATGCTAAAAACCACCCTGTCGGTCTTTAGCAATAAGTTAATAATTTTGGTGTCTGGAAATTAGCCATTTCAAAAACTTCCAGAAAATAACGTCACAAATCATCAGGCACTGCTGAGCTGACGCTGTTGGGTTCTGTAAACACAGGAAGGCTAACTTTATCTGAGTAGTGGTTTATCATATTGTGTTTGCCTGTTGTAATTTTAGATAATGTCACTGTTTGCTATAATTAAAAAAACAGTGAGAGGAGTTTGGATGATTTCCTACATGAAAAAAAGAAAGCAGTGCAAGAGAGCCAAACAGAACTTCCGAAGGACCTACATTTGTTCTCTCAACATTTCTCTCCAGAAGATTTTGAGTCATTTTTACGACAAAAACTGACCAAAGCTCTTATAGGTGACAGTTACCGTATTTTCCACACTATAAGGCGCACCGGATTA
>NW_015116227.1:27441-29047 GCF_001443285.1 Poecilia latipinna
GATTATAAGGCGCACTGTCGGCTTTTGAGGAAATTGAAGGTTTTTAGGTGCGTCTTATAGTGCGGAAAATACGGTACCTTAACAAGCTAAAAATAAATGCCGTGCCAACAGTTTTTATCCACAAAGTGCCTAAACCCCGCTGCCACCAGAGCGAAAAAGGCAGGACCAAAACTGGACATTAAACAGCTGCTATTGGACCAAACACAGAGCTATAGAATTACTTACCGGATCACACAATCTGACCAGGGGTATGTGTCTTTCATTTTTACATTTATGAAGCTGAAAGTGGCAGCAGCAGCAAAACACCAGCTCCTGTGGCCAACTCTGTTCTCTTCCTCTGTTTGTTCCTTCTCATCTTCATTGTGATTTCTACAATCCCATCGATTTCAATGCGCTCCGGTTCAAATTGAAAAGGCTTGAAGATGTTACTCTTCTCTGATTTGGCTGGATGGAGCTAGCGCAGTCAGACCTAGAGACGTCATTTACCCAGAATGCATTGCACCATGAACAACATGGCAACGTTTGTGTGACAATTTATTAAAATGTATAAAAACTAAACAGCCTACAGTATTGTAAAAACAATATTGTACTGGTTTTACATTTAAAATAAATATTTTTCAAATAAAGTCTACTCTTACGACTAATCGTGTATCCCCTTAAGGAAGCACAATAAGTCACTAATGTCAAAACATCAGGCGTTACTGTGTGGTCTGAGCTCTGATCTGTATATTCTGTATTCAGACCATGAAGCTGTCGCCTCCTGAGTCTATAAAAGATGCCTACGTTCTGCTGAACCTGGGTGACTCTGTCACAACAGACCACATATCTCCTGCGGGAAACATTGCCAGGAACAGCGCTGCAGCACGCTACCTCACTGAGAGAGGGTGGGTTATCTGCAAACTGTCATGTTTGCACTTTTAGAATCCTAAGATCTTTAGCGTGATCTCATTAGCTCTTTTAATCTTTGTCCTGCTTGGATTGAGTTCTGTGGTTTCTAGTACATTTAGTTTCTGCCTAACTCTGTTTGTGTTTTGACAGTCTGACTCCTAGAGAGTACAACTCGTATGGCTCTCGGAGAGGTAACGATGCAGTCATGGCCAGAGGGACGTTTGCCAACATCCGCCTCTTTAACAAGTTCCTTGACAAGCAGGCACCCCAAACCATTCACCTTCCTACTGGAGACACGGTCTGACTCTAAACCAGTTCTATACTAAAATTTCAACAGAACTTATTTGTTGCATGTCTTTTTTACACTAAAAAGATCAAATTTAACAACATCATCTTTGATTTTGGCTTCTTGGCTGTTGTGATGGTTCCTTTTTTCTTGCAGCTTGACGTGTTTGATGCAGCCGAGAGATACAGGCAGTCCGGTGTCCCGCTGCTAGTTCTAGCTGGGAAGGAGTATGGCTCAGGGAGCTCCAGGGACTGGGCCGCAAAGGGCCCGTTTCTCCTGGTGAGCTGCACATCCCATCCTTTCTTTTTTTAAAAACAGAGGGATGTGTATATGTAGTGAAAATGCCACTCTCTGCTCCAATCAAAACTAGAAATACTAGAAAACATGAGGCCTTTTGGTCCATTTCTTCAACAGTGTTTCTGAGATAATACA
>NW_015116227.1:32683-35946 GCF_001443285.1 Poecilia latipinna
GGGGGGGGGGGGAATTTCAATCTGAAAAAAAAACCGGGATTGAGTGTTTGAATGCTTGCTTGTTCTGTAGGGCATCAAGGCTGTTCTAGCAGAGAGTTATGAAAGGATCCACCGCAGTAACCTGGTTGGGATGGGGGTGATCCCCCTGGAGTATCTGCCTGGAGACACAGCTGCCAGCCTGGGGCTGAGTGGCCGAGAGCGCTACTCCATCTTCATCCCCCAGCAGCTCACCCCCCGCATGACTGTGGATGTGGAGGTAGGCACCGGACACGGCCTTCTTGCTGACACCTGATTGTCTCTGAATGTGGTACCTGTTTGTTTGGCTCTACTGCTTTCACAGCTGGACACAGGGATGACGTTCAAAGTGCGCATGAGATTCGACACCGACGTGGAGCTGACTTACTTCCGCCATGGAGGAATTCTCAACTATATGATCCGCAAGATGTTACAAAACTGATCTGTCATTAGATTCTCAGCTGTAAGCTCACCTGGAGAATAATCATGTCTAAAGGTGCTCCGATCAGTTGGCCAGAGTTGAAGTTAGCTGATATTCCTTTGCTTGGTTCTGATCGGTGAGCAGCAAGCGAAATACTGGAAAATCCATCCTTATTTTTATTATCATTTCTAGTCTTTTAAATGCAACAATATTAAAAATATCTACCATTATAAACATATAAATGCATCAACTCATAATGTGAACTTTGTTTAGAGTATAAATCAGAGGAAGCATTGTAAGCATAAATATGCTGCACAATATATCAGCACTAACATCTGTATCGGCCAATATTAGTCATTTTTTTATATATGGATATCTTGTTGCTGTTTGCTTCAGGGGAGTTGGGGGCTGAGGTGGAGTTTGGTCATGTGACACTGATAGTGACGCAGCAAAGGTTTAGTAGTAGTTAGTAGGGAAGTTAGTGGTGTGGTTGAGGTTTTTTTTAAAGGTTTCAAAAGGCAAGTAAAATAGAACTCTTTCATGACATCACATCTTCTTGGTCGATACAAAATTGACCCTATAAAATATCACCACAAACTATGCATAATTTTATTACTTGTTTTGTGGTGTGGAATGTCAAGTGAAAGCACTTAGTGATGTGTGGATTCTCACTCTCATTCTCTTAAAGGAACATGACCCAAACTGTGATTACCCAAGAACTATTATCTGTCTCCATTGAGCCTTTTTCATGATCGTTTTTCGGGACCAAGCTAAGCATTGTAGAAAAATATTGGATGGATGTAATGTGAGCAGGTTAAGTGCTGTGCTGATGCTAACAGAAGGATGGAATGTGATTAACACTGTTAATCCCACAATGTTTCTGTAAGACATTTCTCTTTCTCAGTAATTGCCTTACTCTCTCAATGATGCTTTGCTCTTGTGCCTCTGAAATTGTTTGTATGGTTACATCAATGTACTTCAACGTAAGGACTCCAGATAAAAGTAAAACCTAAAGTGACTTATTTGGGGCAGTTTTATTGTTGTTTGTTCCATCTATATCTTCAGGATGACTTTTCTATATATCAAATAATAAGACAATGACAAGATGATGTGGGGATTGTTTTCCAGACAGAATGAAAAGCTAAAAGCTCCACAAATAGCCTCAATCCTGGTGGCATGCTGTTCCCACTGACGGGGACCTTCTCACTAGAATGGAACCAGAAAGCTGCTGTCACTGCTCTGCTGATATGAAGACAGGAAGTAAGAGCTTTATCTCTGATGCTCCTTCCTGTTACCCAGAGGAGTCTGAACAGAGCTTCAAAGGTCACATCATGTACAAACATGGACGACTTCAACCTAACATAAGATTTGTTCTGATGCATCAGGACTTGATGAAAAGTTTTTGGCAGCCATATTTAGCATCAGCATACTTAAAATCCTTTGATAATAAACAATAGTTTGTTGGTTTAATGGAAACATTTGGTTCTTTAGATAAGAGGTTCTCAAAGTGGAAATCTGGAACCCCAGGGGGATTGCGAGACACCGAGGGGCAGGTGTTGTAAAATGGACTTCAGAATCATAGTGATGTGACTCCTCCAGAGTATGTAGCACCAAAAGGGGCAAAATTAAATAAATATTAAATGACATAAATAAATGTACCATTATTCGTGCATTATGAAATAATACCGTAATATACATTTCAATCATTTTATAAGACATTCATTTAAAAATACGTTTTTGATCTCTATGTTTAAATAGAGAAAAATAATTATAGGTATTTTTAGTGGGTCGCCATACCAGTCATAACCTTTACTTAAAAATGTTTCTGTAACCAGTGACCTGGTTTAGAATTGATCTGACTGAATGTTCCAGCAGGACGATGATCTCAGATGCATAAAAACAAAGCAGAACATTAACAGCGACCATAAGTCATCATTAAATATGGATTTACGGTCCATAGCAGGAAAATATTGGATATTAATGACTGGATATTAACCTCTCATCATTGTTTCTGATGAGAGGAGCAGTCATTAACCCAGGACCTCATGGAAAATTCAGGACCATGAAAACCTTCATAAGAATCCTTGTCTTGACACTGAGGAGAAATAATAAGCTTCCTCAACAAGAGTCTGCTCAGTTCCTTTCACAGTTGGTGCAACTCCAACTTCCAAGCTGGAAAATTCAACTTTAACAATAATTGATTTTGGCATTCAATATGCCTGCTCCTCACATCAGCTGTGGGAAGTTAAAGTGAAAACATATTTATTTTACAAAACATACTTGTAAGCGCAGCTAAAATCAGTGCTACGTAAGTGTGGCAATGTGGCCTTTTGAGTTATTTTGTACTAAAAGCAAGGTCGCAATGCATACACTGATCTGGGAGCCGCTGGAGACAACACCAGTGAATGCACACAGGATTTGAAGAGGATCGAGTGCTGGCGAGAGGACCACGTCCCCCACCCACCTTCCGTAGCTAAGACTCTGTTTTAAGCTTTTCCGAAGACTTTTATTGACTCAGTACTTCTCAAATAGTGCCCCCCCCCCCCCCCCCCCCCGGGAGGGAGTGGCGTAGTGTCAGAGGGGGCGGAGACTTTATATTGTCTTTATTTATGCTTAACTGATAAACAAGTCTCCGGCCACTAGGTGGCAGCAGTGTTCAAACTAATCAACAGGCTCCCTGTTAAAGCCAGTAGAAGTAGACAGCCCCGTTGGAAACGAGAAGGACCTCAATGCAGCAATCAGTGTACTTCTAAATCTGCTCCTTTGGTCGCATCTTTTCGGGCTTGCGACTGCCTCTAGTGGGGTGGGGGTGGTAACACAACTAATT